>NW_025335550.1:17287209-17404192 GCF_004798865.1 Varanus komodoensis | reverse complement strand
GAGAGAGAGAGAGAGAGAGAGAGAGAGAGAGAGAGAGAGAGAGAATGAGCAGACAGACCTTCCACTTTACCCACACTGGCACCTGATGACGCCACCTCAACCTGCTTCACCAGAGGGCTTGGTCCTGGAAGTATATTCAGGAAGGCTCATGACTTCTCTTCCTGTGTAGCTCCTTATCACAGCTTCTGAGCTTTATGGGAATGATCTATGGCGCTGACCTTCATCCCCAGAATAGGCTCACCATCATGGAGTACCGCAGATACCTCCTATAAATCCCACCGCCATTTTCCTTTTTAAAAAAATGTTTCATGAGACATAGGGCTCCCCCAAAGTCAGCTGTGTCTCCCTGCATGCCTATCTCAGGTCCAGAACAGACACTATTTTAAATATGGAGTTAGCATTCTTACTCTAGAGTAGACATAGAGTGGCTTGCATTTTTACTCTAGAGTAGCCATAGCTAAATGGGAAGCAGGGAAAGACCAAATCCTCATTTTTGTTACATGGCAATAAAGTAATCTCTGCTCATTTGCTCCTGAAATATTTTGGTTTTGTATGCAAGTCCAAAAGTATCAGAAGTAGCACCTCTAGAGAAGTTTAGGGCCACTCGGTCTCCTGAGAGGAAGCCTTTAAGAGTTTCACAGTTCCACCAGTGAAGAAAGCCACACCTGTTGACATTCCACCTTAATACGAAACTGCTGCACTTTCAGGAAGTTTCTCAGAGTTTGGACTTAGGAATGTTACTCCTGAGTTTGAGAAGAAACACAACAAACGATGACCATTTTTGTGGTGGCAAAGGTATCTGGCATGTTAAATAACAAATAACAAGTATTGTTGTCTGCTTAAAAAGAATGGCAGGTATGTAATGATAGTGATACACACTTTTCAATGAGAAATGGGGGCGGAGAGGGGAGGGAGGAAGAAGGAAAGGATTCTGAAGAGAGCCAATGTAATGCAGCAGCTGTCAGAATGTTAGCCTTTCATGAGATACATTTAAATATGAGCAAATCAATATTTATCAGTGGGGATCTACATGTTAAACTGGCAAGTATGGGTTTCCAATCTCATATTCAGCAAATGGGGCGGAATAAAAATGTTTTAATAAATAATAAATAAATAAATATTTCCTCAATAAGAAAAAAGCAGACCTGGATGATCATTTTCAGGGGAGAAGGGATGGGCTGGAAGGGCATTACCTGCCCACCTACCTGTTACTCTCTCTGCAGATCCCTCCCTTAGAAGTGTTGTGAGATTAAAACCTAGAGGGGAAGGGAACTGAGGCCTTGAAGGTTATTACGGGAGCAAAAATGGTGGCCAGAAGAGTGTTCAACCGGTGCCTTCTGTTGCCACTTTCACCTTAACCATGTTCATCCAACTGCGTGCTGATCATTCAGCCAACACTTCATTAGGTGCCTTCACTCGTGGATCCTCATTGATAGAAGGTATCTCACCATGATAAAACTCTACCCTTTGTACAAGGGGTGAGCTGCAGATGTACGGATGTTCATCGCTTTGAAACGAACCTATTCGAAGTCTGGGGTTTGCATATCGAGGTGATTTTTGAGAAATGAAGTCATTACTTGCAGGTGCTGTACAAAGGCATGTCCAATCAGACAGTAAAAGGTGAGTCACTGTCTGTGGTGGTTGACTGACAAAGAAGCCTTTATACAGATGGACAAAGCACTCATTAGAGACTTCAGTTAGGAGTTCTCCTCTGACACAAATAATACTGTTTTGTGTTTTACGTAACACTTTAGTTTTGTTTAAAAACTGGTTCACATTCACGAGATTCCTGAGCAGATGAACTAGGTCCAGCCAGTGTGGTGTGGTGGTTAAGAGCATGGGACTGGGACTCAGACAACCTGGGTTCTAGTCCCCGCTCAGCCATGCAGCCAACTGGGGGACTTTGGGCCAGTCACAGACTCTCAGCCCAACCTACCTCACAGGGTTGCTGTTGTGGGGATAAGATGGAGGAGGAGATGTCAGCTGCCTTGAGCCCTTGGTAGGAAAAAGGCAGGATAGAAATTGAAAAATAAATAAATAAACAAATAAAATCCAGTGTAGAAATGCGCGGGAAGGGTGGCAGTGACATGCTGGGTGTCCCATTTATGGTCTACATATTCATGGGGAACCTACATGCATTCAGGCATGCACATGCATGTTGTCCTGTGCAAACACAACCTTGATTTTTGGAGTCTGGGGTCAAGACCAGCAAGCAGAATTCCGATCACCCCTTCTCCCATTCATTGGAATGCAGGAGACGATCTCCACGGGGCTAAGGAAGTCGAATTGGTGATCCGAGTCGGAAGATAGGGCCAGTCTGGAAATTCAGAGTTCCCTCTGCTCAATGCATGCTGTATTGTCCTCAGTAAGCTGTTGGGTCACACATTTGCAAACATGTTGTATCTCTGAAAATGTACAATGGGGATACACAGACTGTGTGAATGATCCATGATGTTGTCACAAATTTCCTGTGCCTGGGAATCCTAATTCTCCTCCATTTTGGGGTCCCCATAAGAGTGCTTGCACCCAGAGTCAGGTGTACTCCTTTGTGAATCAGTGTAGGCACTTGTCTTCCCCTTTCATTCACCTAGAAATCTTCCTTCCAGTTGCCTATGTTCATTAGTTTATAACTGGCCTTAGAGCCCAGGGATTTCCTGAGAAAGGCCACTCCTTTCTTCCTGGTTTTGTACAAATCCGTGACACTAACAGGATTGTTTGAGAACATCAATACATAGACATAAATATACAAATAAATACATAAAAATCCTAAGAGAGGAAAGGTATCATGTGATCAGTTCCGTTTCCCCCTTTCTCTAGTTTTCCATTGAATTGTCTTCTAGTCTCGATCCTTCTTCCCCTTCTTACACTGAAACGCCTTCCGAAATCTCCTTTGACTCACTGCTGTCTCACGTCTCACTTCCCCTCAGCCCTCCTGTTCCTGAGAGGACCTTCCCAAATGGCCTCTTATTTTACTTTGTCAGGAAAATACGTTTCCTATTATTGTTTATCTGTGGTCATCTTTCTTACTCCCTCTAGAGTGAAGTTCCTAAAGTTACGTATGTTGTGTTTCTTTGTCAGACCTAGAGTAGTTTCTCCCCATCATCTGAGGGTCAGAGGGGCTTGGTCCCTGAACAGGAAATGTAGAGTTTTCGACAAGTTCAGTGTGACCATGAAAAAGCCAGCACATCAAGGAAGCTTGTTATCTTGTTAGTATATCTAGGACCACAGCCTCAAATGCCAAACACTTGCTTCATTTGGATAGCATTTCCTGAGAGTGTCTCTATCTAGTTCATAGAAGCAAAAGATTGATTGATTAGATTTATATTCCTCTTTTTTCTTATAACAAACCCAAAGTGGCTTACAGCATTTGCAATCTGCTTGCAATCTTATCCCCACAACAACAACCCTGTGAGGTGGATTGGGCTGAGAGTCTGTGACTGGCCCAAAGTCACCCAGCTGGCTCCATGGCCAAGTGGGGACCAGAACCCAGGTCGCCTGAGTCCCAGTCCCGTGCTTTTAAGTAAAGATGTTTCTGTGGAAAAATCACATGTAGCCTGAAATGGGGAGAAGGAATGAGGAGCCCTACCAACCCTTCTTGCACCCAGTTACTCTAACCTGCCATCAGGAGGCTCGGCCTGGTCGTGGAGCTCCGTCCTGACCCTCAGTCACAAGCGCAGCGTGTTCCCACCATGCCACAAGGGACTTGCGCACACGGCAGCCGCCTGCAAAGGGGTGGCCTACAGCTGTTCCACCAGCGCCCACAGGGCTTTCCTTTGCAGGACTGTGGGAAGGCGATGGAGGGATGTGCCAGGCGCAACACCAGGGGCTGCTCTGAATGGCACGTCCCACCACTCCCTGGCTGTGTGTTAACTAAGTGGATGCAGTATTGTTTGAATGGTCTCCTTTCCCCTCTCCGGTGCCCCAGGATTTAGCCTAGGGAAACCCTAGGACATTTTCAGTCAAATGAGGTTCCCCCATAAGGGCACCACATTTCACAGAATACATATTTGCTGTAATGTTCTCTTTACCGCATCTCCACCACAGGCTTCTGGGAGAGCACCAACACTGAATGGCCCAGCATGTTGACACAGAGTACTAAATATGTTTCCATTTAGCTGGACATCAGTGTGGTTTCCCCTTCATGGACCACTGCCTTGCTGTGACGAAGGGATTTGTGTTGCTCAAAGAAGCTATGAGCTATGCCGTGCAGGGGCACCCAAGACGGACAGGTCATAGCAGAGAGCTCTGACAAAACGTGATCCACTGGAGACGGAAATGGCAACCCACACCAGTACCCTTGCCATGAAAACCCCATGGACAGTACCAAAAGGCAAAAGGGAACATACCGAATAATAGCAGGGTAATAGCATTTCTTCCATAAATATGGTCAAACTACATATTATTATTAGAATACCATTGTATTTCAAAAGAAAGCTCAAATATTAATATTATCTTACTTGCCTGCCAGTTTATTTTAAAAGGTTTCTCTTGTTTCAAACTGAGAGCATTTGTTAATGAGAGAAGCTGTTATTCTAGCACTTGTTCTTCAGGAAGCTATTTTATAGGAGGATGTTCTTTCCACATCTGTTTGCCCTAAAAACATGACTGGGAAGGAATTATCTTGTAACCAATAAAAAGAATATGAAGAAGTACTACTTGCCAGTGTAAGGAGCTAGATTGTAACATGGTCTTCTCTGCTTGGAACCAAACGACTGGAATTGTGAACATGTTCACGTGCTTTGTGAACATAAACCACATTCTTATAGATGCCTTCTTGGAATGGTTGCAAGGCAGCCCCTGTGAAATGACTTGTGCTCCAGGAAACCCCCTTAGTAAGAGCAACTCCCTTAAACCACTGTCCATATTTTGCCCCCACTTTGCCTTTTAAAGGCTCTGTTAGACACATGAACTTGCCTGTAGGAAGTTAGCCCCTTCCCAAGCCCCCAAAGCATGCATTTATTTAATGCATTCCCACCTCCTGGGACAAATTGACCCTCAAAGGCAGCTTACAAACAGAGGAAAAAATTAAAACATATCAAACAGCAGAATACTATATAATACCTTTCTAAGTTAAAAACCAGCAGCAGCTGAAACTTTCAGCACACAAACCCTTAATAAAATACTGGCTACAAGTAGGAGAAGGAGAAGGTTAATTTAAAAATCAAAATGTTAAGATCACATGTACCCACTCAGCAAGGGAGTTCTGGAGATATAGGAGCATAATTAAGAACTGCCCATCCCTACCCATCTAAATGTTTTAGTCTGAAAACAGGGCACCCAATTATGATTTTAAAGCTCAGACAGACTCATATGGGGGAAAGTGATATTTAGGACTTTAAAAGCCTTAAATGGCAGAACCTTAAGTTGGATTTGGCCAAGATTTTCAAAGGCATAATGTTTGTTTCTTAAGTTTATATGAGATTCCATTTCTCCATGAATATATTTGAAAGGAATGTAACTTTGGATTTGGTTTCCCTGATCCTGCTCTTTAACATCAGGCTTTTCTTTTGACTTTCACTAAATTTTAGTCTACTCCAGCCAGATTAGATTCACTCCAGAGGCCGTTTTGGAATCCTCATGTCTTGATCCCTCTCCAAATAGATTGCAAGAATTTATGGATTAATTCTCAATACATGAATGCAAGATACTTCCTTTAGTTGCAACGGTAAGAGAGGTATGGCATATTATACCATGTCAACCAAAGTTTGATCCATTTTCTTATGCCAAACTGATCTTATGAGGAAACCCAGAATTAAAAATCAGTCGGAAATATTTACACAGCACACTTGGATGCTTAAGCAAATTTTCACATTGCATAATTACTAGGAAATGATTATAACTGTCATTTGCCACTCTTTATGTCAAATATGACTTGCCTGCAATGGCTGAATGGCAATATGTTAAACTGAAATATATGTTAGAATCTAAGCTCAGGCATTGCAACTTCACAGTCTGCTCTTATAGAATTTCTTGTAAAGGCTGATCAGACATAATGACCTACAGCATGTTTGTATAAATACTTATTGTCAGTGCACAAATAAGATATAATGGGTCTTGAGCAAGAATGGAATAATAAATTAGATTGCCCTGTTTCAATTAATCAATAGAATGCTGCATTAGTATCCATTTTGGAAGTGTCCTTGGCTCTTAAACTGTGTCTTACCCGCCAAAGCTTTTGCTCCATGTATGCTGGACAACACCATGTCTTTTCAATCAAGCTCCCCCTAAATCAGGTAATTGTTGGAGGTGTGACCCAGCTAATGCTTTCTCCACCCATATGTTTTGGCAATGCCCAACCACTGCCACCTTTTGGGAAGAAGATATAATACACATAGATCTTTTGTTGGAAAACTCTTTAGTATCTATGGATGTCCATGTTCTAATAACTTAACTATTTACCTTCTTCTTGGAATCTAATGACAGGTCATTGTAAATGGATTTCCCATGTCCGTATGACAGCTAAATGACTGATACTACCACAATGGAAGGATAAATAGTCACTCTCAATATCACAGTGGACATGATGTGTTGACTCTTTCAGCCTTTGAACTGGCCATATGGACAAATATTGGGATATTTGGCTTGTCTTCATTGAAATCTATGCATAACTAGACAGTAGTATATTTTCTTATACACCATGAAATACTTAGGTGTATAATATCTCTCTCAATTCATCCCAGTTGTATACCTAACCTTCTTGCAGGATAGACTATTTTATTGTTGGTTTTGTTATAACTTCTTGACAATCAAAATAAAAAAGAATGTGTGCCTAGAAATGAATAGCCCAACCCTGCTTTGACTGCAACTGACTGATTACTGGATCATTATATATTTATGTATTTCATTTTTATACCAGCCAATAGCCAAAGCTCTCTGGGTGATTACAAATGTTAAAAACCACCAAAACAAGAAAGACATAAAACCACAGCAATTGCAACTGAACCAGCACCAAGGGGTAGCAGCAATACAGGATAAAATACACAATTAAAACCTAAAGTTTAAAAAGTGAACTATTAAAATACTGGGCAAATCCAAAGGTTTTCATCTGGCTCCAAAAAGAATAGAGAGTAAGAACCAGGTGCACCTCTTTAAGGAGTAATCCAGAAAGCAAGGTCATGGCACAGCCAAATGGTCCAGCACCAAGGTTTCAAGTGAGAGAGAGAAAACAAGCCAGAGTGAGCAAAGCATAGGCAGAGGTCAAAAACATGGTTGATCAGTTAGGTGTGTCCAGGTATGCCTCATTTCATTGCACTTCCCGGAGAGTGCTTCTTTCTCCCCCTCTAAGCTAACAATCATATCCTGCATAAACATGCCAACATTTCTCCTGCATGCAAGTCACATATGAATGTTTGTCCGTAGATAAGCATTTTTACCTTTTGTCTCTCAGGGTGGATTCTGATAGAACCAGGTGCAAGCAACAGCCAGTTAATGAAATCCACGGTTGAATGCTTACCTCTGTTTAACCTGCATATAACCAAATATTGACCAGGTTCCCAGCCTTCAGCCTGTACTATATAGGTGGTAAGCTCTGAACACTGAGCTCCCAGAAGTTCCTAGCTGCTACATTCCTTTCCAATTGGTCCTGACTGATCTTCAGGAGCAAGTCTCATGTGAAGCGCATGGAGGAAGTTCTATCTTTGAATGGGGAGGGATCCACCTCGACCCATGGTGTATATGAATATAAAGAGACATCCACAGAGCTTGTAAGGTGTCCTGTTAGGGCGGCCATCTACCCTACTTCACAGAAGACAGGGCTCTATTTGACATTTAAATATAACCAACCAAAAAAAGAGGAGAGCGAAGGCTTTGACATTGCCCATTAATAATCAGTGCTTAGCAGTCTAAACAGACCCACAGATCACATGGACTGTCTTCTCCACTACGGTATTGGATTTCTCTTTAAAGTATAGTAATTTCTTTCTAAATTGGCATTTATGGCTGCAGTAGCATTTATACATTCTGTGGAAACGAATGTCCTTGTTTCTCCTCTTTTTTCCTTGGTGGTTCCTTTCTTCTTGTTTGGTGACGCATCTGTGGCAGCCAAGTCCTAACCTACCACTGACCATGTTCCCCTTGGAAAGGATCCATCTGGATTGTTGAAAATGACAGAACCCTATTGCTCAAATTATGCTTTTCTGTATGACTTGGCCAAAGAATACTAATTAATGAACACTGTCCTACTTTCAAATCCTTGCGGAATATGGGCCATTGCAAAATAAGCCGATGCAGCAGAATAAGGTCTTCCACAATGTGTAATGAAATGCGTATTGCAAGTAGTAGTGCTCTGGTAATTATCCCTGGAGAAAGAATGCAGTGTTACAAAAGGACAATCCTGTTTTCATCTAGGAGATAATGAAGACTCTGCCTCATTTACGTAACAATTGAGAACAGCTTTTTGATGATATCCAAAAGACCAAAATGCATGACTCTCTCAGTACCCAAGGTGCACATTTTGCAAAATAGGTTCCATCCTTAGTCAAAAGAATATTGCTTCATAACTTCCTGCTTTTTTAATAGCAGGATGGAGAGTGGAATAAGAAAGGCTAAGAAACAAGGTAAGAAAAGGTATGCTTGTTGTATTTTTTTTTAAATCCACAAAGTAATAAAAGAGAGAGGAACCAGTCCATCCAAATAAACTTCGTACTTTAAAATAAAAATCAGGAAGTTGTTTATAAAGTTGAATGCAACTTGAAAGCTGCTTACAAAATTCAGTAATCACACAGGGTCTTTTCTCCACTCAGGATACACAAACCACAGTATTCCGATGAGTCACCCTGAAACGAGCTCTTCAGTGCACTATGGACGGAAGGGCACACTGGTTTCCCTTAAAACTTCCTGCCAACTCTGAATTCAAGCAGAAGCTAACACTTCTTGGACAACATGTAAGTAAGGAAGAGAAATTCACTTAGCAAAACTATTCCGGTGAGAGAAAATTGCCAGTTTTTGAACTGTGAGATTGTATCCTGTTTGTCACATAAATATTACTGTAAAAACTACCTTGTGGGTAATATAGAGATCTAGCTAATTACTCGTATCCTGCCTGCAGTCTTTTGACAGATGGATGTGAACTCCCAGTACAATTTAACTAAGAACCAGGAACAAGTTGAAGAAGAAGTGGGTGGAATTTAGGTGCTCCGGCTGAGAAACAGGACTGGCTTTCACACTATGAGGATCACTTAAATTAGTGTGGATATATGCCTGTGTGGCACCATAATTACAGTGTTGAACAGGGTTGTTGTTGTGAGGGTGACATGGAGAGGAGAAACATGCAGGGTGCCTTGAGTTTCTTGCAAGAGGAAGAAGGTAAGGTATAAAGGTAGTGTGATACGATTGTGAAGAATGTTTAGATGTCACAGATGATACAAGTAACGCTAGCAGGGAGAGGGGATCCAGCAGGAGTCAGAAACGTAGATCCAAAGAAGAGGCAGGTACATTTGGAAGCTAATCTCACATACTGCTATGGCTGTGCTTTCTCTTTTTCTCTGCATGCACTTTCATTGCCAGAATACAAACTGATTTTCAGATGACACCCAGTGCTTTGTCACTTTGCCAGTGAAAAACATCAGAAAAAAAAAGTGAGACTTTGGGGAGAGTGAAAATTCTGGCAGCTACCCAACTTTGTGGGAGTGTGATTCTTGCTGATTAACTGATTGAAGTTTTCCCCTCTGCAACTGGCAGCTTATGGACAGTCAGTCAGTGAGAATAAATGAGTCATCCAAGTCCTTATTACATCCAAAGAGTAATCACACAGGTGTCCAGCCCTGCTATTTTAATTGTTAAATTAAGAATAACTGTTTTCCTACTTGGCAATGCTAGAGGTGCTCCCAGAAAGAGCTTTCTTAGCATTCAGCAGTTAAAAGGCATTGTGCAGCTAAGTAGTCCCTTTTTTCCCCTTAACAGATTTTCTGCAATAAGAAAAAAAGACCAAGTAGTAGGAAAACATAGGAAAATTGCCAGTGGAAGATGGTAAAATCTGGACACATACATGTACTTTACACATCTATGAGGGAGGGAGGGCCTTATAGAAACACAGAAACAGAGTGAGTCAGAAGGGTCTCCCAGGCCATCTAATCTGACCCCCAGCTCCATCTGGCTCCAATCATGACATGCCTACCATATGCATGTTATATAGAAAAAGATTCTCATCTGGACACCTCTTTCATTACCATAAAATGAGACTACTTATTTTATCAACATCTATTAACTTGGCCTATTAACTGAGCTCCCATATCCTAGATGATTAAACATTGAACGTTTTATAATTTCAAATCAATAAAGCAGTGGTTGACTTGGAATCCAGTTTATCCTATTGCCCAATCTCATCATTTTACACATTATTTTGTCCACAGAGAAATAAGGCTTGAAACATTACGGATGTAAAATCCATACTGGTTTTACAAGAAATATCCACAAGAACAATGAAACTCTGTGAAAAAGATCAGAGACCTTTTCAGCAAAATATTGTTTTTCTGATAAACTTTCTTGCTTGTGAATTTGCTTTTGAAAGAGAAACAAACCCCCTCAGGCATTCAGTCTGTGTAGAAAGGGAAAGTATGGGAAGGAAGGCAGCCCCTGGTCCCATCCTTGCATGCATTTCCATTACCCTGTACTGCTCGTGGAAGGTGATGGTCAGAAGCTGAGACCGTGTTTTTGCAGTGACTCTCCACACAGCTTTTCCACCATGGAAATAAGATGATGGAAATCCACAAGGAAGGGGGACTTGGGCACACATGCATTCACTTCTGACATAGATTGAAGGCTTTAGAAAGTCAAGAAAGAGAACAAAAAACAACGCGTATATGAAGCGGTGACTTTGGAGGCTCCCTCAGGTTCAGCTCTACCGTTAAGTCACCAGTCCATAGAGCTCAAAAGCAGGAGACAGCAGGAAGGTGTTGGAAGGACAGAGCTCTGTGTGTGCAAGGCACATGGCCTGCCCTGAGCTAATCTAAACTAATCTAGACTACACCCTTTGGGTGTAGCACAAGTGTGGACTGGCAGCATTCAGAAAGCAACAGAGTCCTCATTTGGAAGGGGAACAGCATGTTATTTTGCCCTTGGGCAGACAAATATCATGAGGTCAGTCCCATACCCAAAAAGCTGACCATAGATGATTATTTTCCGGAATGAAAGCTGCTGTCTGTATAATGATGAATCTAATGTTATGCCTGCTGTGCATGACCTTTGTTGCATCATGTTAACAACAGAAAGCTTACATGTGTTGTACTGCCAGTATAACAAGCTGCTTGACTTCCAGCCTGTTTTGGAAAACCCAAAAGCCTGCTCACTGTTTCATGACATTTAAGTCGGTCCTAATAAATGTGGCTTTTAGACTTTTTTCCCTAATAGAGCAGCACAGCTCCCTATGCCTTTTGCATATAAAACATGTAGCAAGATCATTATCTTTTCTCACCTCAACTTCTAAACCTGCTCTCATTTTTTTAAAACATAAAGGCCAGTAACTCAGATCTGAATCTTGCCTTGGGTAAAATACACAACTTGCTGGTAGAGAATAGCAACAAAGAGAAATATGACCGTCTTTCTATTAGCGATGCAAGAGATCAAATTTAGGTAGTGCTGTTAGGTTAAAAGTGCAACTGAAGTCATGCTGTGTGGAGGAGGCACAAAAATGCAAAGTTCAGGTCTGATGTTGTGGTCTGTAGTTTAGTCTCACAATGAGAATAACAGACTCAATGAATTAGTCAGTTTAGGAAGAAATCTGTGTTTGCCCAAGGCAAGAGAAAGATATGGGCAACTATGGGCCATTGTGATTTCAGAAACGGGGGTTTGGTAGTGCTTTTTCAGCTAGGTCAAGCTTACACAATAACCCACGCTCAATGGTTGACTATGGATTGTGCATGGCTTGTTGTTTAATCATGGGTTATTACTGAAACTGTTGTCTAAACCAAGATATGTGAGCAGCCCATGGAAAGAGTGTGTGGTTTGTTGTTACATTATGAAGTGTGACCCTGTTGTTCACCATGGTTTGTTATCTCAGGTGGTTTCAAACAACACAGTAATCGACATTTCAGCAACAACCCATGGTTAAAACACAGTCCACACACAACCCATTCTCATTCCCTGACTGTGGTTTTCATGTTGTCAGAGCCCAGTCTGAATACTCGGTACAACCCGATGCCTGAAGCACCTAAGAGTGACTAAGCAATTCTCTATTTTGTTGATCCTAATGAAGGTATTGCTCAAGCAATACCTTGAGCCAGTTTGGTGTACTGGTTAACACTGTGGGACTGGGACTCAGGCAACCTGGGTTCTAGTCCCTGCTTGGCCATGGAGTCAACTGGGTGACTTTGGGGCCAGTCCCAGACTCTCAACCCAACCTACCTCACAGGGTTGTTGTTGTGAGGATAAAATTGAGAGCAGAAGGAGAATTATGTAAGCCACTTTCAGTTCTTTGTAAGAGAAAAGGTGGGCTATAACGCAAATAAATAAATAAATATGAACTTTAGAGACTGTGCAAAAAGCAGCAAGGCTGCCTTCACTTTTTATGTGCTTTGATGGCAGTTGAAGAGATCTTTTTTTTACTGTAAGTGATGTGAAAGTTTAATGCATTCAAGGTTATGGCCAGGTTATAATGGTGTTTATTTGCCTGACCTTTAATCTTGATGATTCATTCTGAATCACATGCAAGGCAATGACACAATGTTATTATCAGCTGAATTATACTATATAAGGAGCTTTAGATAAGGTAGAGTATAACGAATAAACACCCTAAAATATCCAGATCTGTCAGCTTTATCACAAGTTGGTATCTCACAATCAATACTACACATTCTCAAATTTCTTACAATTCATTTTCACCTACTGCATTAAAGAAAAACAGACAGACCTCAGAAACAATAAACTCTACACACACCCTGGAATAGGCAGCCGGTCACAAAGTATTTCAAAGTAATTCTTAATACAGATAGAGCATAACAGCAGTTTCCCACCATGGTCTAAGGCTGAACCTTGGCCCCAAGGCCCCACAGGCATGTGTACCCAAATAACCATCCAAAGAGCAGTAGGTGATGGGGCCAAGAGCAAGCAGGCCCTGCATCAGCATCCAGACCAGAGCATCCTTTCTTCTAATTAGGTCACCATTAAAACCATCCTTCTATTTTTTAAATATTTTAGAACAGCTGGTTGGGCAGGCAGATAGTTACTTAAAGCCCATTTTATTATTTTACTTTTCAAACATGCTATCCTTTTTTCTAAAATAAAATGGTGCTTATTCCCAGATAAATGTGTTTAACATCAGGGCAGAAAAAGTGGACTTTAACTGGTTCTTGAAGTCGTGATGGTGCAAAACCACACTTGCTCGCTTGCTCCCTCACTCTCTCTGTCTGTCTGTCTTCAAAGTTATCCAACAGGCTTTTGTTTTGCTTTGCTCTAATATGTCAGAAATGTACTTGTGAAACATGAAATGAAAGATGGTGGGGGGAAGAGAAAAATGAGTGTGTACTTCAGAAGTAACACACATGCTCCTCTCCATAAGATGATTAATCTCAGGTTCTAAAATTATCTAGCTGCACCACTGCTTTCTCATATCACGGAAACAAAACATACCCTTTCTGCACTTTCTAAATGAATGTCCCACCAGTGTTGCTGCCAGACTTGTAGCTTGTCTGTAGCTCTCCTTTTCTATCACGTTTCTAAGCTGGCATCAAAGAGCAAAGAGCCCGCAGTTAAGACTGCTGATTCCTCAGGTAATCACTGCAGTGGTGCTTTTCACATGTACCTTTGAGCCATGTCACATTCCTGGTATTTTTGCAACTCACAGTCTCACCTACCAGTTTCTGCAGGGGAAATTGCTGTTAAAGGAACAGACCTAAGCCAAGCAGGTGGTGCTTTTTCAACTCCACTGGTTCTAGGGAGGCCGTATCTCTTCATTTACAGAGGATACTCCTCTGTTTAAAAGGATGCCAAAGGAGTGTCCTCTATTTGGGAACTGTCCTGTTTGACACTGTCCAGTTGGGTTTACTGTGAACAGCACCTGGACAGCAGAGTGAGTGAAACACAGAGATCTGATCACAGAAATCGGCACGGTATTTCTGTTTAAATTATGACTGTTACTTCTAAATTGGCCTCTGGACATCTAACTTACTGTATTTACATTTCATGCTGATAAGCATCCCCTTAAGTCCTCTTTTCGGTGGTGCATATTCTCTTTTTTTGGCAATACATAAGTGGCCACTCTCATGGTTACGAGAAAAACTGCCTGTAGGAGAAACATTCTTTCCCAGCTTGGCCTGCAGGTAAGCTCTGCAATGAATATGCTTTCCAGAGGTTAGTTTTATGAACAAATATGGCAGGGACGTCCTGAAGTTCAAGCATACAAGACCTCTGAAGTTAAGCAGGGAGGAAGGAGACAAGCTGTTCAAATACTAGTGATGCAAAAGGAAGTTCAGCCTGTTCTATTGTACTCATTTTTAAGTGTTTTCATTTTTGTCTCAGGTGGCTTTGGCACATTCCCCCCAGAACAGGGTGGCCAAGTGTCCTACTTTACAGTCCTCTGTTTTAAGGCCTCTCCAAGCCAAGTCCCACTGAAGGATTAAGGACCTATGAAGGGAAATAGGGGGCCTTGAAATTGCCCATCAGCAAACACCTGGCCAGCAGGCTCACCTGGCCAGCCTCTCCCACAACAGAGAGATGTCCTGAATTTCTACTGAAATTGGTTATGGTTTCCTACTTGGCTTCCATACATATGAATGAGCATATGTTGTGCAAATCAGTGGGCTCTTCCGCCTTCTTTTTGGGTGATGCAGGTCTTGCTTTTTGGCTCTTTGTAAGCGGTCCTCCCTGAACAAGGGATCCAACCAGGATGCAAAGCTTACCCCATGAGGCTCTGCCACCACCTGTGAGACGTCACACGGTCTCCAGAAGCCAATTGAAGCTATGCCATTGTGTCGGCAGAGCACTACTCAGTACAGAGTTGTACCCATCCAGGCCAGAATGGGGAACACAAGCCATACGACAATTCTTTTTGCTGGTATCCCGGGTGGGGGGAAGTGGAATCCAAGGGGCTCTTTTTACCCTCACAGGATGAGTAGCTTTGGATAGGTCAATCATGCTCATCACTCAGACTTTCAGTCTAGGGCAGGAGTTCCTCCCTCTAGGCTGTGCCAAAATACCAGGAAGAGCACAAGTTGCCTATCCCGGCTAAAACATAAACAGGATGGAGCTATGAAAAGTTGTGACTGCAAGATAAATGAGGTAACAGTGACAAGCTATACTCCACCCTAAAAATATTACAAAAATGACAAACAGGGTCGGGGGGGGGGCGTGTTCTCTTATTGCTTTATTGCTCCTAAAGTGTGTTCAGGGGTTTTAAAATTTATTTTTATTTTGACTTATTTTTCCAGTACTTTGATTGCTTGTCAGACTATTTTGAGGACAGGCAGAATATAAACATTTTAAATAAATAATTGGAAACCAATAGATATGAACCAGGATATGAGTAATCCTTGTGTTTCCTTGAAACTCTGCCACAGGTTCCTCAATGAGAAAACCTGTGATATACTCCTAAATAATTAGCTAATTATACAGAGTAATTACTCTGAGTAACAGAAAAGTATCCTCTGCAATGTGATTGGGGGCGGGGGTTTCCCATGGACTGAGAACAGGTAATGTGGAATTTTAGAAAATCTGAAAACCAATGAACAAAACCATATGTTGAGTCATGCATAAAAGTGACTCTTTTATGTTTTCGAATGACCTAGAAACATGGGCTACGAAACATACATAATACAAAAGACATATTGACTCAACCACCTTACCAAATGGCTGCAGTTCTGTGAGTGAGATAAAGCAAAACGGGATTTCAGGATGCAAGTATTCAGTGCAAATATAGTAATTCAGCCAACCACCAAACACTGAATGTGGGAGGATGTTTCCGCTTTACTTCATTATTAAGTAACCATGACTTCTAGCAGATATCCAGAAGGCTTTGTTTTTAAAAAAAGTATCAGGAAGAAAGAATTAGCTCAGCATAACAAAACAACAGAGAAAATGGTTCATGAAGCACTGAAAGGCCAAAGCAAAATGTTTAATTCAATTTAAAAGGGAGGAACTCAATTAAGGTTGGGAAAGAGACAGCAGAATGCATTCTTCAGTCTGATGTGAGTCTAAAAGAGGATGAATAATTGATCTTTTCCAACATTGTTTGTTTCCTGATTTCATTCCTGGCAAATATTTGTATCATGAAACACATACACACATGTGCACACAAAGTTCCTTTTTCAAAAGAATATGTATAACTGAGAATAACTGAAGTTTTTCTTTTGGTTCTGCAGGTTACAGGACTGCACAGTGATTTAATAAAAACTTCCATTTCTTCAACCTTGGCTAAAGCCAAGTTCTGCTTTTATCTACTGCTGGAAGTAAATGTAGGCACCCATTTCACAACTGGTAACTGACCCTTCTCTGCATGCAACTTCCTGGGAAGGAGCTGCGTGTGTTATTCTGTCCAATAGTGAGGATAATTTTATCACTGTCATATTACTCTGGCTTTCTGGACCAGTGCTCCTCACAGTTGGCAGGATGATACAAGCTTCCCATGTGGCCAGGTTCCTGCCCAGAATGGTAAGCCATTCGTGTTCACACATTCTATGCCCCCTGGTCTGAATACACCACCTTGCAGAAATGGCTCTTTCTAAAGAGAACACTCCTATATAATGCCTATGCATTAGTAAAAGCCACTGAATTCAGTGGGACTTGTTCTCAGGTCAGTGTGTATAAGATTGTAGCTTTGTTCCTCCAAAGGCTTTGGCTATCTCCCAGTCAGTTTAGATTAGATAAGGCTGCATTAGGACCAGTATCCAACTGGGATATTTAGAATCATAGAATAGTAGAGTTGGAAGGCTGTCAGGTCCAACCCCCTGCAGTTGCAGTTATACCTTCCCACTCAGGTGTCTGTCCAGTTTCTTCTTGAAGGTCTCTAGTGTGGGAGAGCCCACCACCTCTCTAGGCAACTGGTTTCACTGTCGTATAGCTCCGGCACTGAGGAAGCTTTTCCTGATATCTAGCCTGAATCTGGGTTGTCACAGCTTGAATTGATTATTCCTTGTCTTACACTATGGCATCAGCAAGAAGAGATCTTGACCTTCCTCTTTGTGAAAGTCTTTGAGGTACTTGTAGAGTCCTGTCATATCCCCTCTCAGTCTTCTCTTCTCGAGGCTGAACATGAGGAGGAGGAGGGCAACAAAGGGTTTGGAAACACTGCCCTTTGAGGAGAGACTGAGAAAACCCTTTGTTGCCCTCCTCTGGGCCCTCTCTATTTTTTCTGCATCTTTCTTAAATCTAGGTGCCCAGAACTGGACACAGTATTCTAGATGAGGTCTGACCAGTGATGAGTATAGGGGAACTATTACTTCTTGAGATTTGAAAGAAATACTTCTGTTCATGCATCCCAAAATAGCATTTGTCCCTCTTGCAGCTGCATTGCATTGTTGACTCATATTTAGCCTGTTGTCCACAATAACTCCAAGGACTTTTTTTCTTTTCATTTCTGTTGAGCCACGTAATCCCCATCACGTATCAATGCATTTGGTTTCTTTTTCCTGGGTGGAGG
The DNA here is from genome assembly GCF_004798865.1 of Varanus komodoensis. Classification (NCBI taxonomy): domain Eukaryota; kingdom Metazoa; phylum Chordata; class Lepidosauria; order Squamata; family Varanidae; genus Varanus; species Varanus komodoensis. The sequence goes on along the minus strand of NW_025335550.1, from coordinate 17,386,626 downwards.
ACTTGGCACTTGCCCCTACTGAATTGCATTCTGTTACTTTCAGCCCAGCATTCACGTTTATCAAGATCTCCCAGGATCTTCATTCTGTCTTGTTCGCTATTCCACCCAGTTTTTATCATCTGCAGATTTTATCTCTCCTTGTACTCTATCTCCTAAATCATTAATAAAATGTGGAATAGCACTGGACTTTGGACTGAATCCTGTGTCCCACTAGTTACCTCCCACCAGTCTGAGAAGGTGCCACGGAAGCACTCTTTGTGTTTGATTTAGCAGCCAGTTTTGGATCCCTCTAATCGTTTTTCTACCTAGTCCACTTTCTGCTAGTTTCTGCTAGTTTCTTATCAGGATGTCATGGGGCATCCCATGTTGAAAGCTTTGCTAAAATCAGGATAGGTTATATCCACAGTGTTTTTGATGTCAGTTTGGGAGGTTAGCCAGTCAAAAGAGAGAGAGAGAGAGAGATTAAATTAGACTGACAGGATTTATTCTTGGTCAATCCTTGTTAGTTTTTATTAATTGCTGCATTTACTTCAAAGTACTTGCAGACTGATTTTTTAATAACTTGCTCCAGAATTATAAATACATGTGACAGAATATGTCCCTTTGTCACTCGCTAGTCATATGGCAAACCTAGCAGGAATCACAGAACAGCAGAGTTGGAAGGGACCGTGAATTCAAGAGCCCCCAGTACTAAAGAACAGCATTGAATGTCATATAGTGAGTCTTTGGAGCACTGGACTGAAAACAACAGAATGAAATTCAATAGGGGCAAATGCCAAGTTCTGCACCTGAGAAACCAAATACATTAACAAGATGGGGAATACTTGACTCAACAATACTGTGAATGGGAAGGATCTTGGAATTGTAGATCACAAGCTGAATATAAATCAGCAATGTGACTTGACTGTAAATAGGGCAAATGCTATTTTGGCCTGCATTAATAGAAGCATCACTTTCAAATCATGTGAAGTACTAGTTCCCCTTTAGTTGGCACTGGTTAGGCCTTATCTGGAGTACCATGTCCAGTTTTGGGCACCACAGTTTAAGAAAGATGCCGACAAGTTGGAAGGGTTCAGAGGAGGACAATAAAAATGATCCACAGACTGGAAAAGAGTGAAAGAACTGGGCATGTTTAGCCTCAAGAAGAGAAGACTGAGAGGAAATGTGATAGGGGTGTATTCTGTCACATGTATTTAAAATTCTGGAGCAAGTTATTAAAAAATCAGTCTACAAGCACCTTGAAGAAAATGCAGCAATTAATAACACAAATCATCATCCAAGGACCAGTTAGGGCAACCAGCTGTTTTTATTTCATGTACGTATTTTCTTGACTCTGCTTTCTGAGTTCATTCTCCTACTCCGTGGCCAGGTTCAGACATCAATTCTGTTTCCAATCCAGTTGGTAAATTATTAGTTCTTGGTGTATTTGAGAAGCTTCCTAAAATAGAAAAGAAGAAATAATTTGCATTAATGTAACTGCTGTCATAATGTCCAAATTACCATCACATATTTGTGTGCAAGTAGATGCAAGCCTATGCATGACGCAGATTGTATCTATTAATATACAGTTGCCTTACAGATATTTACAACTAAATGTCTAAAAATACAAACCATCGTGTAGTCTTAAGAAGATAATGGAAACAGTCGTTCTCATTTATGATTAGTGTTGTAGTATTGCACATTTCCCTCAGGTACTTTTGGACAGAATCCAAGTCAATTGTAGTGGTTAACGTTTAATAAATCTTACTCCATCCATCAAAGAGGATGCGGGCCAGAGTATACCGTATTTTTCCATGTATAAGATGCTACTTTTTCTCTAAAACATTTAGCTAAAAATGCATCTTATACACGGGGGACCAAGAGGAGAACTGTGGGCACGCTCGGGGGGGGGGGGGGGACTGGCACGATTGTGCGCGCAGAGGGAGTGGCAAGGCGGCGTGAGCAGGCGGGGGGGCGGTGAAGTGGTGTGCACAGCAGCAGGTTGCTTGCTGGAGATCGATAGGAAAACTGGGGAGCATCCTATACATGGGGATGTCTTATAGATGGAAAAATAAGGTAGTTCAGCTGAAAGAGGTGGCACGAGATCAGAAAGTGTGGGAAGGTTTGGCCCATAGAATCACTTAGTCAGACATGAATGAACAGCTGAACAACACCAGCAAAACTCACTCCATTTTTATCCTCCTTTCAAAATTCTCTGGGCAGCACTAGCAAGCAGCATGGATGCGCAAGAATTTTGGTTGATCCATACTGTAAGTAAACTAACCTGATTTTGATTTCATGGACTAGTTACAATTTCAAACACAAGCACAGCAAACATTCCCCAAACGTTGCAGTAGAATTCTCAGCACAAAGCCAAAATCCATATGTTAGGACAAGATTCATCGAAAGCGTGTATTTGAGGAGAAAATGGGCACAAGAATGCAAAGTTGGTGAAGGCCATAACCACAATGTATACACACATCACCAAAAGACAAGCAGGCGGTAAACAACGATATTTCACATAAACTCGTTTTACACAGCATGTTCAAGTTCTGACCCATCTGCCCACAAAGAATGACAGAATGGTGGCACCTATTTGCCATGTATTTATCAAATGTGTATGTCAGTTTTTCATTGAGTGGTGCCCATGGTGACAATAAGGCAGACACAGAGGCACTGAGAAGTCAAGTATTAGTATTTTGGCTAAAAGACAGCAGCATGTTAGCAGAAATATGCTAATGCACATTTATTATGCACATAATGCATATTTCTCGTGTTAGCAGAAAAATGTGAAGGAATATCTTCACATCACCAAAATGTGTTTTAGAGTGCCAGAAATCCCCTAGAGCAGATTCTTTTGGGGGCAGATTGGGCAGCTATAGGGGAAAAGAAATTCCCATTCTTCTGCCTCTGCTTCTATAAGCAGCACTACCCAATGGGATTCAATTAATTATTTTAGTAATAATTTACTAATTAATATTATAAAATATAGGTTATTTTATTAATAAAGCATAATTATCATAAGTGTATGTCCAATGTGCAGTCTGCTCAGCAAGGTAATATCTATCTTCCGATTAGGGAATGGAAGCAACTATTCAGAGACATGCAAATAGATCCAATGTACAACTCTGAACTTTATTGTTACTTGGGCATTAGGACAAACTCTAGCTTAAAGGGAGACATTTCAGTAACACGGATTGATTATGGAAGGGACAGGAAATCTCCAGAACAACTATATGGGCACTGCTAGTTTTCTAATAGCCTTGCAGCTGTTGGGGGAACATGCACTCAAAAAAACAAGGGGAGGGAGAGTTGTCTTGCACATCGCACAATTAAGAACTCATTGTCTGTTATATCCAGAAAAGCCCTTTGTGGGCAGACCACCTACATACTTGCCAGGGAGCCAAAGTCAGTTGATATGCCAGTTTTTCAAGAAGCTGAGGAATATTTTGTTGTTTCTTTTTATTGCTTTCATTATCTGCTTAGCAACGTTCCTATAAAATCATTTGTTTACCTTTGGAAATAACCTGCAAACTTTGGATACAGGACCCTTTCAGCACATTTCCACAAACAGGAGCATTGGGACGGTGACTCATAGATAATACAAGGACAAAGGCTGCACTACGAATAGAAACAGTGTTCCCTTGTGTCAGCCCGGCTGTTTCTTGCTAGAGTTATTTCTGCCGCTTCACAGTGTGGGTGAGGAACCGTGCCTTCGGTCTAATAGCACGCAGTTCTGAGCAATATCCTGCCTACGCTTCTTTTCGGGACTGCCCCTCTGGAAATGTCTGTGTGAACTCCTGGGAGAAGATTAAAGGAGAGAAGGGATAGAATGGCATATGGCAAAAGACCCTAATGCTGGGAACAATTGACGGCAAAAGAAGAAGGGGACGGCAGAGGAGGATGGAGTCACTGAAGCAGTCGGCGTGAGCTTGAGTGGACTCCGGGGGATGGTGGAGGACAGGAAGGCCTGGAGGAATGTGGTCCATGGGGTTGCAATGGGTCAGATGCGACTTCACAACTAACATCAACAACAACAAAGAATCACACACTCTCACATTGCCACAAACCCTTCCCACTTTTGGTTCTGATCGCACCCACCCTTGAGTTGAGTCTATTTCAACTGACTTTTCACATGAGTTGGGTTACACCTAGTCTATCAAGTAATCTCTGCACTCATGTGTGTTTTGTCCTTTAATACACATACATCTCAGAACATTCTACAAAGGAAAAGCTTTCTTAGACATCTGTTCATGCTCACTATACCTCAAAATTGATATTTCTAATTGGATGTCTTTTGGGCTCTCCAAAATCGTATTTAATTTTATATCAAGACATGAGGGAGTGAGTCATATCAGAGAACACCTCTGCTGATGGAGGAGTTTAGATATAAATCCCAAGATTCATATCTAAACTTCTCTGTCAGCAATGCCCTCAGGAAACCTTCCCCTTAAATTTATTGTATATACTCACACTCCCATGAAAGCATGGGAAGATCACCTCTTAATGGAAGGCCTATAAAAATTATATCAGATTAAAAATTATAACAGAGGGAAGGGCCTTAGTTTAGTGGCAAAGTACATGCTTTGCAAAATGCCCACATTCAGTCCCTGGCATCTGTACCCAAAAGATCTGAAGTAGCAGGGCAGAGCTAAACTAAGTGTGTTTGAAAGAAACTCAGCCTGATGGATTTCTGTATACATGCAGGGTGTCTTTTAGGTTTTGGTGGTATCACTTGGATTCGGTGGAACAAACACAACCAGCGGCAATGTAAATCCAAGTACATTAGGAGATGCCTTTAGAGCTACGTTAAACATGGCATGCCGTGTTGGGCTGGCTCAGGGTGTAATGCTCACGTCTGGCTGCAGTTTCTGTAATTTGAACTGAACCAGTGAGTTAATTTGACAATGCATATGACAGCCCTTTGTGAACTGACTGAGTTCTAAATAGGTTTCTGTGGCCATATTTTCAACATGATGCAGACAACAGGAGATTAATGTGTTCTTTGATGACTTAGCTTGGCTAAATCCTTTAAAAATGACCTTATTTAGTTTAGATGATGATATTTTCAGAGAACACAATTTTATGAGCCAGACTGAATTCACTCAGTTCAGAAAAACGTGTGACACAAGATGCACATCTGACCCACAATTTTTGACAAAGATCAGACTTTTACCTAAACACACTTACGACCTTCTTACATATTTTATCTTCTCAGCAACCCTACAAAGCATATTAAATTGATGATTAACAGGGATCAGTTCTACCAAGCCATTAACTATAGCACACTGCCTCTTGGTCTGTGTATAATTGACTCTAAATGCAGTATTTGTCCAGTAATTGTTTGTCAGAGGTATTACTACTACTACCATTATTAATAATAATTTGATTTACATCACAACTTCCTAACAAAAATGGAATTCAAGGCAGTTTACACAATTAAAATGAATTGCGACAATAATTCAATTTATTAAAAATACAATAAAACATGATTATGAGATAAATATTAAGAGTCAAAATCAGCATCAAACCCAACAGACCCCTTCTTGAATAAGTAGTCCTTTCCTGGCAGCAGAGGGATAACAGCCCAAAATGGGTATCTGAGTCACATATGGACATGAGGAAAAGGATGACGTCGTCAAGATGTACAGTTCAGTTCAGACCAAGCGTGACTAACTTTCTGCGCAAATGTGATAGTGAAGAACAAAGGAGCTGCTGTGCTGGATCGGACCAAAGGCTTATCTTGGCTAGTCTTTTGTCCCTACAGCGGCTAAGCAGATGCCTGTACAAATCTCAGCAGCAGAGCAAGAGGGCAATAGCACGGTGACATGCTCTCATCCAGCCAACAATGTAAGGCAAAGCAGCCAGATTCAGCCCAGCTTAGCTTATATACACGCATGAACCAAGGATGACAGGACTTTCCTCTTCTTTGCATGGAGGAGAGGGACAAAACAAAAAGATTTATTTTCGATTTATATCCTGCCTTTTCCCTACAAAGGGCTCAAGGCAGCTTACATCTCCTCCTCCATCTTATCCCCACAACAACAACCCTGTGAGGTAGGTTGGGCTGAGAGTCTGTGACTGGCCCAGAGTCACCCAGGTGGCTCCATGGCTGAGCGGGGACTAGAACCCAGGTTGCCTGAGTCCCAGTCCCATGCTCTTAACCACCACACCACACTGGCTTTTGGCTTCCGTGTTTCTGAATTTCACAGTCTGATATGATGCATGAGTGTGGACAAGATGGTGCATTCCATTCCAAAGGAGTTTAAAACAAGAGTTTCCCCAACTTTTTTTTTTTACTATCTCACTCCATTTGATAGAAAAGAAATGGCTTGAGGAAAGAAATTTAATAGTGCAGAAAATTTCAGAGAAATGTTCATAGCTGGGTTTCGGTACCTTACTGCCTGAGGAGTGCATGGCCATGTCTCAGCTTCGTTTTCTTGTAGAATCCAGCAGCCTTTAGCCTCTTTTGCTTTCCAAAGCGTAGAGAAAGCCCAGCTGAAAGCAATGCCTCAACCTTGTTCCAGGGCTCCAACGTGGAAGCAACCGGTGTCGGCTCCCTTCACCTTTGCCATGTAAGCCACTGGGGAAGGACTGTGTTATTTCTGTTTCATGTACCACATCATCATCATCATCACACTGCACCGATAGCCACATTTCTTCCTTGTGCAGGGAACTCAGTGTGTCTTGCAAGGTTCTCCAACCATATAGGATACTTCTGATGCTTCAAAGTCGGAGTACTTGGTTAGTATTTCTGGTAAAGTAATGTAAAACAGGGGAACCCGCACCTTCACACTATGTTTGACACACTTACATGTATGCTTTAGCAAAGCACCGCTCCTTTCCAATTCTTTGATGTCACTTTTTTTTATCATCCTCTTTAAGCGTTACAAAATTCGAACTGTGGAGGGCAGATGGACACATGCTGTCAGCCTGTATCCAGAGCTTCCTGGCAAAAGGCTGGACAAAGGCTGGAACCGTGTTCAGCTACACACACTTACATTTCTCTAGCACGGCTGGCAGCCCTAATTGTACAGGGTTGGAGATATCACAGGGTGGGGGGTGGGGACCGCAAATGCATCCGGTGGAACGCACTTACAGCCTAACTTCAGTCTATTCTCATCAATAAGGGAAGGCAGCAGGTGCACCCTTCTGATTTGGTAATGCCTAGAGTGGGCTAGTGTGTCCTACCATTCAGGAATGCACAAAACAAACTCCAAAACAGGACTGAAGCACACCACAGAAACAAGTCCAATAGATTAGGGATTAATTTATTTGATTTGTTTGTGACATTTATATCCCACTTTTTTTAAAGAACTCAAAGTGGCGTACATCCTCCTCCTTGTCCTGCTCTTAATCTCATCCCCACAACAACAACAACAACCCTGTAAGGTTGGCTGGGCCAAGAGTCTGTGAATGGCCCAAAATCACCCAGTTGGTTCCACAGCCAAGCAGGGACTGGAACCCAGATTGCCAGCGTCCCAGCCCTGTGCTCTTAACCACTACACTGCATTAGCTCTCTAATTACACTATACATTTTCCACTGAAGTTTTTAAGAAGTGTTTGCTGAAACTGGTTTCACTCAATAAGTTTCCCTCAATCAAAACTTTTCTGAGAATCATTCCTCAGTTCAAAAAAATCAAATTGAAACAAAACAAACCCCTCTTACATGCTTAAATGTGATGTGTTAGCATCTACTGCTTAGTATTGTACCTGGTTTGGCCCTAAAATGACTCCAATAACACTGCCTTCCTTACCTGAGATTAGGACACATTCAGTTCAGCGGAACTCCTCTCTGTGTACACATGTACAAGATTGTGCTATAAATTGTTTTTATGCACAGGAAGCCCCAGTCCTCCCTTGATACCTTAATTCCTAGAAATGATAATACAGGATGCTGCTAGTATTCTTACAAGCAGTAGAGGCTTCATCTAATGCAGGAGTACAGAAATCAGAAAGCTTTTTATTCTTCATTTCAGGCTTCAGCATCAAACTTTGGGGCTTCAGCAGGCAAAGCGGTGCTCTCCCAAAGAGCTCCAGTCTCTTTCCTGTTTTAATCAGATTATTGTAAATGTAGCTTCTGCCATGCAGCCAGTAGAACTCCACTCGCTTTCCTTCACTTGTGCAAGAGCTATGAGGAGACACTCATGTCCTCAGCAATATATGAAATATATTTCTTTTCATTTCATGGTGCCTTGTTCTACAAGGCGCACACAGCGGTTTGTGGAATACTCTTTCCCCATAACAAAGTTTGCAATTGCAGCAGCTTAGCTCGTATCTGCACACGAAAGTTTCTTTGCTACTCTTTTCAAAACTGGCCTGGATCCCTGCTTCTGCCACATCCGTGCCCCAGAGCTAACCTTTGTTTTCTACATTCAGATGTAGGCTTCCGGTAAGGTTGATGGGTCAAAAACGTCACCTTGAATCAGAAATTTACAGATGGCCAGTGCAAGGAGACCAGAATTGGTGTTACATGTTCAAGCCCGCTGATCCCCATTATCAATCTGGTTGGTTGCCAATTCTTGGTTGTGTATTCTTGCAATACACTCCAAAACTCTGAAAGATTCACTCAGTGGTTTCATGTATATATTAAATAGCATGGAGGCCAAAACTGACCCTATCCCCATATTGGAGAATCCAAAGGACCAAGCACTATTCCCCAAGCACCACCTTCTGGAGCGGACCATCCAAGTAGAATTGAAGCATTCCAGTGCATTTCCTCCCACTTCTATCTCAGTATTGTAAGTCTATTTGCCAACTCCAGAACAAAGGCAGGATGACTTTAATTTTTAAAGTTTTCACCAATATCTTCTTTGATGCCAGCTACTTAGTAGTGAGAGAAGAAAGGCCAAGTAACACATGTCCCCCAGCAATGTATGCCTATGTTGCATTTCTGTATCACCCAACAGACTAAGTTCCCTGGATAGTTCACAATTTACCCAAGAGGAAATCAAGTGTGAGCGATTCCCAGGCTTCATGACTGTGCTCCAGTTCTCCTACCCCTCTTGCCTCACCGTGAGGAGAAGCTGCTAACAAGACTGGGGGTCCAGAGACCCTGTGTTTAGTGGCACATGAGATACTCCCGACCAAGTGAAATTGCATAGCCAGCTGCATTCATTTGAATTAATAGGCAATTAAATACATTGCAAAAGAAGCAGGGCAGCAAGCATAATCACTCCAGGTCTATCCCCAGACTCTGTCCTGGGGTATAAGCCTGGTACAGCATGGGGTGTGTAAAATATCTGAACAGGTCCTTCAACAAGTGTCTTTCAAAAGGCAGAGGAAGGAGGCAATCTTCTGCAAGTTCAGGCAGAAAAAAGGGGGGTCAGCTCCCAGCATGCCCTTACTGGCCAGGGAATGCTGGGAACTGCAAACCGTTTTTCTGTCTGCACTTGCTGAGGATTGCACCTCAGTATAAACAGCCACTCATTTCCAATCTCCCAAAAATGTAGACGTCCATGTAGCAAACCGCCTCTTTGCTGTAATTTAACTGCAGGGTCTTACACAATGCTGGGAGTGACTAAGCAGCTGCTGGGAGTAACCAAGCAGAAAGGAAGCGTTATAGACAGCGGCAATGCGAGCAGGGGGTCATCTGTCATATTCTGGTTCTCTTCGTGCCTGTGTGTGTGCGCGCATGTGCATATGCGTGTGTGCACAGTGGTGGAATGTCCAGGAAGCAAAAGTGCGTTATGTTCTGGCCCATTTATATGCCAGAGATTAAAGGAGAAACGATTTGATCTTCCAGATAACATCTAACACCAATTAGGTTTAAAACTGAACATTTCTGAACATCTGTGTCAGATGCACTAGCTGTCTTTTTACCATAAAAGGGACTCGCCCATGAAGGATATTTCATATGTTAGAAGAGGAAATGACCATACAAAATGGTGAACAATTATTATTTTTAAACTTGTTCTTTCCCATCTGGTATATCCTGCTTGAAAAGTAACTGTGTGACTCTGTCTACAAAATGATACCACATTATTACATATGGGTGGGGATTAGCAATTAATAAATGAAAATCTTCCATTTTACCCAATTATGGAAATGCTTGTAGATAGATTTGGTTTGTCTTAGGAGCTACCAAAGTAAATCCAGCTTGAAAAAGCATCCCAAAGAGTGAGATGGAAAGCCTGCTCTTTCTGTCTTCACCTAAATTGAATTGCAGCATGCACACCTTGAAGGCTACATGCTATGGAATGTCCCCAAACCCTCGGACAGCTGCAAGGCACCGTGTCAATAATAAGATGTTAAACTGCACAGTGTGTATGAATAGGGATGCATAAGAATTTCCATTCAGTTCACCAACCGCCATACTTGCCCCATTAACCCTGAGTGCAAATGGGAGCACTTTCTGTTATTGGGAAACACATCTGCCCATTCCCCAAATTATGCTCATGTTTTAAAATCATTTTTAAAGCATGAACCTTGATTTATTTATCACAGTAAATATTATTATTCTTTATTGTCATGCTTTCAGCAGTGTGATGAAGTGGGATTTTCCCATCCAAAGTACATTTCCTCCATTCAAAGGAACCCAGAAATATTTTGCAAATGAAAACAGGAATGAGCAACACTGTACTTCAAAGTGAAGTTCAGAGAAGGCTGGCAAGCTTAAGCATCCCTGGCTTTCCCCTCCATATCTATGAGAAAAGTGAAGTGCCACCTTCAAAAGAGCAAGGTCACAGGGTCTGAGTATAAGAGCAGCCATCTACCATTGGCAAGAAGAGGGACACAGAGAAGACCTCTCAGCGGAAAGGATGGTGTAGGCTTAGCAAACCGGATATGAAGTTCAGGTGTATTCAAAGGAGCAGCACCCATAAAGCACTGCCAGTCCAGCTTCTGGGAGGATTTTGGTCAAGCTTCCTTCAGTGAAAGACCTCTCTGGTAGGTCCTCATTCTTATCACTAAGGCTCTTTTGCCTGGCATCATACCTGGGCCCAGCCCATACAATCACCCGGAAGAAAGATGTAAGGCAAGCGGGAAATGCTGCCCCATCTTCTCAGTCTTGCCATGACTTCCATGTCTGAAGAGACCAGGTGAGAAGGCAAGGGCATCACAGAGGAGCAGCCGGGCAAAGCTCTCACCAGGTGCTTGGCACTGCCGTTTCCTGATGCCATTCAGACCATGAATGTTCATATGGCAAAGGAGATCAAGACATTCAGGTCAAAGTGGATTCTATGACCTCAAAAAAGCTCATGCAAAATTACCTAACATGGAGAAAGCCAGATACAAGCCAGGCCCAGGTCAACCATGTATATCATATTCTCCCCTTCACATTCTTGTGATTCCATTTGATTCCAGAATCTTAAGGAGTGCCCATCTCAATCACAGTTAAAGAAACTCTGGCAAGCATTTGTGATGGTAACACCCAGCAGAACAAATATACACTATTCCTCAAATAATGCCCTTAATCCAGTGTGGCACCAAGAGTGCTTTGCAACATCAATGTTCATAGACCAGGAAGTCAGGATGGGTTTTACGAGAGTGTAAAGAAGTGCAAATAATAAACAAGCATATGAGAAGAAGAAAGAAAACGCTTCATCAGGAAGTAGCAACACAGGACAAATATTAGTCTTTGGATAAGAAAACCAGTTGATTCTTTGAGCTCAACGAATATAAGAAGCCAAATGGGCTCCACACACCTTTTTTTTTTTTTTTTTTTTTTTTTGCCTGGGCTATTCCTGCAGGAATTTGACACCCCAAAGACTGGCTTTTAAAATTGGTTGAATATTTTGATATCATGGAGACTGGTGCCGGCCCAGGTGTTCGAGGGCTCTTGGGTAAGGCACCCTCCAACGGCCCTATCCCTCCGTGAGGTACCTTTCCTACCGCCATTGGATCAGTGGCTCTTGCTTCTCCATGGCTAGCACTGGCTTGCTCAACAAGCCGAGCCAGCGAGCACCAGTGAATGGGGAGGCCGCTGAGGCATCCCCCACCCCTCCTCCTCAGCACCATCACTGTCTGGGCAGAGCAGCAGGCAGGCGAACAAGCAGGCTGTGATGCTGAAGAGGGGGAGCGACTCCAGCCCCTTGGCAGTGGGCCCCTGCTGGGCCACTGACCCTCCGCCATGCAGGGTTTTATTTATTATTTATTTATTTAAAACACTTCTATGCCGCCCCATTCGCCGAAGCCTCGGGGCGGCTCACAACATAAAATTAAAATATAATACATCCAAATATAAAAGAAGTCGCCCTGGCCAGATAAAATAAGCAAATAATATTAACAATTAAAATGACATTTAAATAAAAAGGTCTTCGCCTGGCGCCGAAAAACAAATAACGACGGTGTCAGGCGGACCTCTCTGCGGAGTGCATTCCATAGATTTGGTGCCAATGCAGAGAAAGCCCTCCTCCGAGTGCCTACCCTCCTAATTTCTTTCACGGAGGGTTCTCAGAGAAGGGCCTCTCCCACAGATCTCAAGGGCCGGGCGGGTGTATATGGATGTAAGCGCTCCTTCAGGTAACCATCTTGCCTTCAATGCCAGGACACAGAAGCCTGTTTGCACGGCATCTACAGCAAGGGATTCACGGCCTGGGGGTGTGCCGCACTCATGTGGAGCGGGTCTCTCCAGGTACAGCGGTACCTGGGCTCACAAATGCCTCAGCTCACAACCAAATCAGGGCACAAACAGAAATTTCAGGAAAAAAATGCCCCAGGTCACGAACACCACATTGGGTGACCTTCACTGCACGTCTTCCCTGCACAGGTGCGATCGTGGTCGTGCTCAGGGGTGGGGAGATGGCTGCAATCACAATCACACACTCATGCAGGGAAGACGGGCATGATCGTGGTCGTGCTTGGGGCAGTGGGGGTGGGGGGAGAGGGCCACAATCTTTGTTGTTCTTTGTCACTTTGCTTCAAATTTTTGTGATTTTTAAAAAATGGTTACAAAACAGATTAAGCTTATTTACATTGAACCTTATGGGGAAATTTGACTTGGCTCAAGACCAATTTGGGTCACAACCAGAGTCATGGAATGGATTAAGTTTGTAAGCCAAGGTACCACTGTATCAGCATCCCATTTACGGAATGCCAGTCATGCAGAATCCTGCAGGATAAGCTTTCTGGGCACACTCGGGATTGCATATAAAAGGGATCTCCCTGAGGGACAGGTGTAAAAAAAAGGCCAGAACAGCTGGCCAGCTCCTCCAGGTTATTCACACATCTGAACACAAACAGGAAGGGAAAGGAGAGGGGGAAGACACCTACCCGAGAAGGATGTTGATTCTAGATAAACCTGAGAGGACCTGGCTCCAGACAGCTCTCCAATTAGCTAGCGAGGAAATTGGATAAGACAAAGGAGATAAAACAGTTATATGTAACATAGTTGTGAGCCTTTGTTTGAATGCTCTTTAATTCCATCTAATTGTATTAACATTTTACAACATGAAGGCCATTTAGGATGCCAGCTGCTCATCTGGCCACTGTAACTGAGTCTTTGCCAACTGTTTGATGGAGAGATATTGGCTGCTGTGTTTGTTTCTCCCTATGCCTTGAAATGTTTTTCCGTCCAATTTCACACATCAAGCAGCCAGTATAAGCATGACAGCACACCTGGCCAGGTTGGGGGTTTTTTTACAGTCAGTTGGCAACTCTGAACGCAATATATGTCTATCCCCTGCCCCCATCTTGGATATATTCCCCATCCCCTAAATATATAGTTCATTAATTCTAATTTGTAAAAGTTGTTAATTCAACTTTTACAAATTGACTTTTTACTTCAGCAAGGGAGGGGGGTTGTGAAATTCATACTATTGACAGCATTAGATTTTTTTAGGGATGTATGTGAACCTTGTTCCACTTGCACAACTGTGTACTTGCACTAATGCACTTTTGTACTAATGTGCACTAGTGCAAATGCACACTTCTGCTAATGCCCCGTTGCACAAGTGAAGCAGAATTCTCATGCATCCCTAAATACGTTCAGGTTCATCAGTAATGATGGAAAGAAAGACATCAACAATCTGTAAACCACAGGCAGAATGTCTCAAATCATCATCCAAAGTATATTTATAAAACAGTTTACTGTTTATAAAATACTCTTGTCAGGGAGATGGTTATGTATCCACACAGGGACCTTAAGCTTCCACCTCTTTGCCAAAGCAAATCTTTCCCACTTCCTCATGACATTTTCCATGTCAGGTTAACCTCAGATTTCATTTGCAATGGTTGCTGTCTGGGATTTTTGTCTGGCAGAAACGCAGTGCTTCCCCATCATTGGACGGGAGGAGCAAACCGCCTCAGAGCCTCACATCTTGACAGCTGGATGGTGGCGACGGAGAGGGAGTTCAGCTGCAGTGCTGGCAGCGCGTGCATTTTTTGGAGGGGTCGGGATGTTAGATCATCTTCATGCATGCAGGAGACAGTCACTAGTGCTTGTGAGATGCCTTCTGGTTATACATCCAGAATGCCAAGTAACCGAAGCAACAGCTGCTTAAATTCCCGTGTGCAAAAGCATTGTGGCATTGCAGGCTTCCGCTTACGACCTAGGAGTAAACCTCTTTGAACACAGCAGAATTCCTGTTAAAAAAGCATAAGTCTGCAAATCTTCCTGAGTCTGCAAATCTTCCTGACCTCCATGGAACCTAAACTTATGCTAATTATGAGTTGGATCTAAAAGCCACTTTGAACAGAATCAAGACGTGGACATGATTCTGTGTTCCCTGGGAGTCTCCATTAGGCTGGCTGGACCCAAAAAAGGATAAGGAATGGGGACTTTTAGAAAGTTCATATGATCTCAACCTCTGGCCTAAAATTTGGCCTTTTTTCCTTCTCCCACAACCCTTTTGTGACACCAACCCTGATTAAAAGTTTTGCAGAACTTAAAAGCTTGCAGACGCCTTTGTTTTGCTTGGTCCTAAAAATGGAATTTCCCAGCTGCGGATCGTGGAGGGTTGGAGTTTTGCTTTTTCATGGAGCTCTGTGCTGCTTTATGTGGGCTACATGATAATCTCAGGGATTAAACACACTCCTGGTGAGTGTACATTGCTATATAAAAATCACGTTCTTATTTAGGGAAATACAACCCAAATATTTTACACACACGCACGCACACACCCCTCTACAATACTCTTTTAAGCCCCTCCAGTTTAACAAGAACATGAATCACAAATTCCTTGATGTATAACAAATAATAAATGACTGCTTCATCCATGTGTGATTGGATACGAGGGCTCATGCGACTTGGTATCAGGACTCACATGGTGAGGCAGTGACTCAACAAACTCCACGTTTATGTCAGCCTCAAAGAATGCAAGCAGCATTTGTCGTTGTGCAGGATGAGAAGAAATAGAAAACCCGTTTTTTAAAAACACGTAACTTATAGCAGTAAGGTCAACAGCACACAGATGCTAATCTCCTTTATCAAGATGCTGACTCACAAATGAGCCAGTGTGGCGTAGGGGTTAAGAGCACGGGACTGGGACTCAGGCGATCCGGGTTCGAGTCCCCGCTCAGCCATGGAGCCACCTGGGTGACTCTGGGCCAGTCACAGACACTCAGCCCAGCCTACCTCACAGGGTTGTTGTTGTGGGGATAAGACGGAGGAGGAGAATGATGTAAGCTGCCTCGAGCCCTTTGTAGGAAAAAAGGCGGGATATAAATCGATAAATAAATGAAATGGCATGGGCGGCAAGGAGGGGACGATCTGGAAGCATAACTTTGGAGCAGGTGTCCGTGTGGCTTGCATCCAAGAAAGTGCAGATTGAATTGGGCTGAAAGACCGAACTCCCATTGTGTCTCTTTAAATCCCACTGAAATCAGGATCTTATCTGCTAAGACAGTTACCTAGCAAGGAGAAGAAAGGTTGGCTTCTGCAGCAGATGTGTTTTCAGTTATGCGCAGCTGCTTTTCAGTCTTTCTTTGAGTCAGCGGGCCCAGTGTTGCTTCTTCGCCTGGGTGCCCGGACCCCAAAGGGGAGAAGAGAGAGGAAGAGAAGCCTCAGGGCCCCCTAACCCTAACCCTTCCCACTCCCTGCCCCCAGTCCTCCTGCAGGCACCCCAGAGCAGCAGGAATCACTGCCGGCCTGCGCCCTGACTCATGAGTAGCCCTCAGAGATTGTCCATCTTGCTGCCCATCTTGGGCACAGGTGACCTGCTCAGCCACCTGTGCGGAGTGGCAACATCCGTGGCAACGACACCACATGGAAGGAACCGTGGGCGTGCTTGGCTCGGTTTCCTCTAGAGGAGACGCCTGCGCCTCCTCCCGCCGCTGCTCCTGCTCCTACCAAGTGCCGGGGCAGCGGGCACTGGGAGCCCCCCCCCCCCACAGCCCCTTGGCACTCTGGGGCCATCATCCTCGGCGCTCGCCCGGAACCACTTGGCTGGGGGTGGCCACAAGTGGTTGTGTAGCCATTCCGGCTGGCCCTGGGCTTGTCATCTCACCCACCTGGACAATACGTGAAGTCCGGGGGTGGCTCATACACCCAGCACAAGCCGTGGCTTTGAGAGGGGGCTTCTGAGCCCAGGAACTGGGCATCTGAGCCACCCTGCCCCCTCGGACGGACACGAAGATCCGTGCGAGCTGCTCCCCCAAGGGACCAAGGGTGCTTCGAGAAGGGCTGCTGGGGGGCAGGGAACGGAGGGGACGCGGTGGCCCCGGAGGCAGCCTCTCCTGACGGTGCGGCAGCCTTCTTCCCCATCATCTGAAGGATCAGGGGGAGCAAGGCGGCAAAGATGGTTTCTGCGCTCCTCCTGCTCCGCATGGGATGCCCGTAATCCTATTTCAGAAGGTTCTGGGCAGCCTCATAACCTTTAAAACAGTAGCAACGACAACTCAAGGGAGTAAAAGCTACACCAGTGAGGACTGAAGGACCTCAGCAGGCACGGCATGTTTACTGACAGCCGCAAAAGGCATTCCAAGCACCAGGGAAGGGTACCTTGGGGAAAGCTCTGGCTGAGACCCTGAATAAGAGCTCTCATGTTGAGAGCTGTGTCCACTCTACAACTTATTGAAGGTCCCGCTTGTTCTAATTGATGGCATACGTTCTCCTCTGGCCAAAGGAGTCACTTCTCAACCCTATCCTGAAATGCTAGCAGAGTTTAGAAAAAAAAATATAAGTATATTTATTTTATTTATTGATTACATCGATATATGCCCCTTCTCCAGAAAGGTTCTTAGGGCAGTTTACAGAGTTAAAACATATAAACAAAGGAGGAAACTAACAATATCACAGTAAAAGCAATAACAACACGTATATTTTTTTTCATTGAGAATATGTTTGACTGCCCTTCTGTTCAGTGAGCAAAGTGAGCAAATAGAGGTGAATGTTTATAAAGCAAGGGATGAATATTAAAAGCAGAGAGCAGCGGTTCCTATACAAGGCTCCGTGGAAATACGCTCTTCCCCAGCTTTCTAAGGAACCGCTTCGTCCACTGAGGCAGGGAGATGGCTGGGCAGAGAGGTGGGTAAGACACCAGCAGGACCCTCTAGCCTTGGTGCCCAAGCTCCTGCTGCAGTCACGCAGATCCTGGAGTTTTCTGCGCAGGCGGCTTGGTGGGGGGATCCTCGCGCAAAGCCCCCTCTGTGGCCATCAGCTCCAGCCCGCTGCTGCGCGGCGCTCGGTCAGCTGGGCGCCCTCCCGCACGTCTCTTCACCCCTCTGGGTTTCCCTCACGCACACCAAGTCAGCTTGTTCCTCGAAGAGTAAATCCTGGATTTCAACACTCTTCCCACGGACTGACCTATATTAACAGGCAGGAGCATTTTATGACCTGAGCAGCTTCCTCTCCTCTTGTTAATCCTCCGCTTCCGGTCACATCCGGAGTAAGTGAAAACGAGAAAGCTGCCCGGAGGCCCGCCCACATGATGTTCACCTTTTGCTTTTCTTCTTTTTGCTGAGCCTTTTTGCCAGTCTATTAACTAATTTCCCAAGCATGGCATTTTCCCCTCCCCAACAAAAAAACCTTGTCCTCTTTTGTTTGCGCCTGTTCCTGTCTGCCCTGGATCTCCCCATCCAGATCCTGTCCAAAGTTATTCCCTGGAGGCTACGGCACACCCAAAAGCTCCTGGCAAAAATGCCTGGCAACCTTGCAGAACTACAGTTCCCAGGAGGTGCCACATATTTCGGGTTTCTCTTCAGGACCACCTGTAGACACTTCCCATGGACTCTTACCCAGTGCCTCCAGGTACTTCGGGGCAGTATCTAATGGGGCGTTTATTCCCCTGCCTGTTGCCCTGTTCCCTGCCCCCCAGATTCACTTCCACAGATGCCACGCCGCCTGTACGACGGAGCTTCCAGCGGCAGCACAAAATGATCAAAAATACTTATTTCTCAAGGGAGGCAGGTCGGGGAATCACACGTAAGGGGGCTGCTGCCACACAATGGTTTCTGCTTGCTTTCTCTGAGAAGCACTACCTCTGCTTTGTGCGAGTTCCTGGGAATTGGCGGGACCAATCGGCAGGGAAGAAAGGACACAGCGGTGGCACAAGTGCTCCATTGGACTCCAGATCCCATCATCCTTGGCCGCTGTCCAGGCTGACTGATATTAACGAGGGCTGTCATCCATAGGGCTTCATCGGGCTGAACCGCAGAATGCTTTCATGTGCACGGACCTCACGCACCCCACTTGCAGGAGACGGAGGAGGAGGCGGCGGCTGTTGTGTTCACGTCTCGCTCGTTTCCTTTCCACAGGCGTCTGGGGGCAGCCGGAGGAACCCGATGCTGCCTCGGATCAGCCTTTGATCTGCCCTGCTGAAGTCTTCCTTTCTTACGAGAAATACAAGCAGGTTTTCAAACCATTCCGTGCCTTTACAGAATGATTCTGCCTTCAAACGCCAGGCAGTGTGTTGTGCCAAGAGATGACGGATTGCCATCCCCACATTGTGTGTGTGTGTGTACATACATTTATAAAGTGAACGCTAAGGAACTTCACACTTCCTTGCACAGTTTCGGGGGACTGGGCAGTTTTATTGGAACGTGACAGAACATGAATCCAAGTGTTTCTGGCAGAGAATGTAAGGAATGACACTCAGCAGCAGGAGAACGTACAAGCCGTTTCTGAAAGGATCGTCAAGAGAGCGGAGGAATTTTGCAGGCGCGGGAGAAGTGTGGCACCCATGCGAGAGACCGCATGCCTGAGAGGACTCTGCCTCGCAGATCAGTCGCCAGCGCGGGCGAAGGATCTCCTCAGCCCCAGCTCTTCAGAGGAAAGGTCACATTCCACTCCAGTCCTGCAAACAGTTAGGTTTCCTTCGCCAGCCACAGCAAGGGAACATCGGATTCAAGCTTGGCAAGAGCTGTGTGTCAAAGGCAACGTTTTTATTAGAAACCCAACCCACCCATTTCGGGATTTGAGATTATTTGCCACCATTCCTGCAATCAGAGACCTCTATCAGTATTGCATTTCTCCGGGACCAGCTATCGATTCGACCTCTGTCTAAAGAACACCCCACTTTCAATCTGATCAAAGACAGAACAATCCTAAAGCCACAAGAGCTATAGTTTTCTGAACCCCAATTAAAGCATTGCAGCTGGGATTCCTCCAACACTTCCCCAGATCAGAGCCCATGGTCAATGCAAGACTGACATGCCTGGAGTTTAACAGAAGTGCCTAACAACATCCTTCCGCTACAGCGGAGTCGCTCTTCCACCGCAATCTAACCTTCTTGACTGGCGATGCATCCCCCGGGGTGAGACGTGTGCTCTAAACTAGCAGTATTCTGGATTAGGGCTCTAGCTAAATGAGCAAGCTCACCCTACGACGGAACTCTCAGCAAGGCATGCCTGAGATTTTCTGCTCTTGGGGCCAAATGGAAAGTTTGTCTAATCACATACAGTGCAGCTGTGTGTGACTGTTTCGCTTACTCTTGATTTTGCTTACTCTACAGCCTTGGTTTACATCAGGACCACCTTCCCCACCCCACCTGATTTTGTTTCAAATCACACACACACTGCGAGGGTTAAAAGTGGGGGAGTCGCTACTTCTCTAAGTGGAGTTCCGGGGGAAAAACAGTAGGGTGGGATGCTTAAGCCCCCTTTCCCCAAACTATTATGGACCCAATCCAAATCAATGCTGCAACATGCTTACTCCTGATACGTAAAAGTATTGCATGCATCCACACTGTGTATGATTAGACAAATATTTAGTCTGGCCCTAAACAGCACAAAGCCTATGAAAGGACAACAAATCCCACTGGTCCCAGTCAACATAGCCTATGTTAAGGCATTGTGGGAGAAGTAGTCCAAAGCATTTGGTGGACACTAGATTGCATACCCTGTTCTAACACTCTTTCTGCTGCACTGCTAGTAAACAGAATCTGGAGGTCAGACACATTATGCAGCCTGCAGATCATGAAGCAGAAAAGAAAAGAAATAAATCACATTTGTGGAAACTAAAGCAGATGTCATTACTTTTAACTACATCGACACTTTAAGCACACATATCCAGTCTTACTAACCAGCCTTAGCAACATCTCAGAACCAATCTATTGCTCCAGCCTCCTTTTGGATATAATGTGTTTCTCTCTCTCCTCTATAAAGGATTGTAAATCCTCTATAAATCCTCTATAAAGGATTGTGACAGGTGAGTGGGACCTGCAACAAAATGTTGCAGTGTGCAATGCTCCTGCTCAGGATTCTAGCCAGCCATTTTTCAAGATGCCTGCACCACCCTTGTTCCATTTCCCCTCAGTACAGAATGCCCACAGCATTTTCAGGCCTCTCTGAACCTGCTGTATTGTGTTTTCCCCATGCCACCTTTACAGCATACCTAAGTACTTCTGCAAAAGTGGGGGCACATCTAAGTCTTCTAATTTTTCTCTCTTCTGTGCAAATGGTGGCCTTGTGACTGCATAAAGGACCACACCTGGAGAATACATTGACTGGGTTGGATACAGATTTGGTACTACTTCAATCTCACCTATGGAATTCAGTGGGACTCAAGTCAGTCATGACTAGTTTGAGTTCTCTTCAGTAAGGTCTCTTCAATAAGATCTCTGCTCTAAGTGGTACATCTGGATCAGTCTGTGTGTGTGATTTTTAAAAAGCATTTCCATTTAGAAGTAGCATTATGTTGCTAACGAATTGACTCGGGCACCCAAAAACATGGAAATGGAAAGTTTAAGACATCCAGAGTTAACTGCCATATCAGGCTTACATGAAGTGGCTCACAGCTTTGTCTCCCCACTTTTTGTGTTTCACCACCTTCCTCTGTAAGCCAGATTTTGCAAAATAGATTCCTCAGTTCTGTAGCATCTGGAGAACAAGGAGGCCTGGAGAACCAGGGGCAATGCCAGGTACCAAAAAGTTTCAAGGTTCAGGCACGCCAGACCAAAAAAAAAGGCCACAAATTTACATATGCTCTAAAGTGCATGGGAGTGTGGGTGGATGGGAGTGTATATGACCCTGCATCCTTACAACGCTGCTCTGTAAAAAATTGTATGGCTAGGAGAGAGCAGGGCATTTAATTCCAGGGAGAAGGCTGGAACACTCAGGGGAAAAGAGCCAAGTGGGGGAAGAGGTAGGTGAAGCACAAATGGGCAAAAGACCAGCTAATCACAATACTGGATGCAAAAGAGATCATGAAGATCCTTGTAATTTTGTCATTTCAGCAAGTGCCCACAGACAGCAGGGGGGTGGGCAGATTCAGGGCTTTGGTCCTAGTGGGTCAGCTCCTAACACTGCCTGTGCTGAGACCTCAAGAGGTCAACCACCCCTGAGTTTACTGATAAGGATTGTCTTTGCTGCTAGGACAAAAAGCTCTGCTTGTGTAATTTTGATTGCATACAAATGCAGGCTAATCCATCCATTACCACTGCATGGTAGTTATGTTAGTCTTGGCCAAAGATCTATAGTAGGATGGGAAACATTTTCAGATTCAGCTAAAGTCATGATTTTTTGTAACAGATAAATGAAGTCCTAAACATTTCAAAAAGACGTATTGTGAATAATGTGCCTTTCATACTAAGGATTAGGTTAGGACTATCCATTTAGGGGAACATCAAATGTTTGCCTCTCAACATTGAGGCTGACTTGATGTCCTGAACTTTGATGAAATTCAGTGACTTTCAGTCTCATACAATAGGCTTACTCTTGTAATAAAACAACAATTCCGAGCTAACAGAGCAATGGAAACCATGTACATATTTTGTCCCCAACTGGTTCACATACTTCCATCTGCTTGAAATAAATCATTGACACACAATTAAAAAAGGGATTTAGTGCCCACATCTGCAGCCTCTTTGATATCGTAGGCATCACTCTGCATGCGGAAGGAGTAAACACTACTTTAGTGCTGGGTCTCCAGCATGGAACTCGTCTGCCCCCGCTCATGTGCCCCTCATGTGCGCTTCTCTCGGCTCCCATCAGGCTCCCTGACCCTCCTGATTCTTGTTGGTTTGCTTCTAAGATCTTGCAGCAGAGCAATTATTTATTTATTTAAAACATTTCTATGCCGCCCCTATCGCAACAAAGCCTCGGGGCAGCTCACAGAGAATACGTAAATACATACATACATAATGATAATATAACAATTTAAAAAATCGTTTAAAAACCCCCGGTGCATTCTCGGCTAAAAAATTTAAAATCCTAATTAATTCAATAATTTAACAATTAAAGTAAGTTTTAATTAAAAAGGTCTTAGCTTGGCGCCGAAAAACAAATAACGATGGCGCCAGGCGGACCTCTCTGGGGAGCGCATTCCATAGATGGGGCGCCACCGCAGGGAAAGCCCTCCTCCGGGTACTCACTCTCCTAATATCATTCACGGAGGGTTCCCGGAGAAGGGCATCCGTTGCTGATCTCAAGGGGCGGGAGGGCAAAATTCTATCTCCCCATCCCCAGTCGCTGGCAACATGACTTCTGCATACACCTAGGAGAGAGGGAAGAACCACCACCGCTGCTCCTTCCGCTCATCATCATCATCATCACATTCCATTGTTCCTTTTGTGAGGAACCCAAGGTGGCTTACATAGCTCTATCCTCACAACACAACCCTGCAATGTAGGTAGGGCTGAGCATCTGCAACTGGTCCAAGGTCACCCAGTGAACTTCATGGCTGAGTGGGGGCTGAAACCGGCATCTCCCAGGTGCCCAGTCCAACAGTCTAATCCCCATGCCACACTGGTTCTCTATGTTTTACAGCTCAGACCCCCACCTATGTCTTATGCTGAGGTTCTTGAGCAAGGAAAATTTCTATTACTACTACTATTGTAATTATTATTATAATTATTATAATAATTATTATTACATATTAGGGTATTATTTTTTTCTTTTTTAAAGAACTCAAAGCAGCTTCCATCACTCTCCCTCCTCTCAGTCTTATCCCCACAACAATGACCTTGTGAGGTAGGTTGAGCTGAGAGTCTGTGACTGGCCCAAAGTCACCTAGTGGGCTCTATGGCTGAGTGGGGACTAGAACATAGATCACCTGAGTCCCAGTCCTGCGTGAACCTTCTGTGAACCTTCTGTGACCAGCATGACCCACCACAGCAACCATTTCATGAATGGGTAAACTATCCCCATGGTGGCCATCTTGTGAGAGTGCCCACAACAAGTTCTCAAAATCCTAAATGTGCCCAACAAAAAAACAAAAAACAAAACCCGTTTAGGGACCCCTGCATCGCAGGGCATTACCAGCGCCCAGTTGCAAGAGGCTTTCAGCCTGTCCCTCTCCCATCCTCAACTAGAGGTCTTTTGGTTGTGCGCCTGGGTGCTGCAAAGCAGCCACTGCAAGCCAGTACCAACACCAAAATGTGCAGTCAGTCCTTGGTGCTCAGAAAATGTAAAGAAGCAGTCAGTTCCGACAAGTCACCTCTCCGAATAGGCGTGTGTTGTGAAAGAGGGTCAGTCCTACTCCTGTGAAACTGGGGACAGGGCAAAAAAGGCAGATCACCTCAATTTCTACAGTGCTTGTACTGTGCAGAAAATTCTTTTTTCCTTTCTGATTGCATACTGAAGAAATGCTCGTCTGTTTCCTCTCTGAATCCAATCTGAATGTTCTGTGCTACTAACTAGTTTGGTACGTGAGTTCATTAAAACCATAGCCCAACCTTGTCCAACCTGACCCACTTTCTGGTGCACTTTGCCATCTTGGACTCAGTTCCCATCATCCTCAACCCCTACACCAGATTTGCTAGCCTTTCCGAATGAAGAATGTTACATTAACCCAACAATTTCCTGGAACACATGCAATCAGTCACATAATGAGTCATAGTGTGGTATTGATAATTATCATGTGAGACTAGGAAGGGCAAATCTGTTAGCATTGATTCCTTCTTCTTTTTCCTGTTTATTTTTTTACCTGTTGTAAGCTGACAAACACGTATGCAGTCCGGAGTCTTATGACTGGGACAAAATATAAATCTTAACAAGAAAAGCAGTATTATTTTAAAGTTCTCCCACTTTCATTGTATCTGACTCTCACACACACATCCCACACACAATTATTCTATAGAATTATATCCCAGAAATTACATTTCTCACTTGTACTTTGCTCCACTCCAGCACTGGAAAGTTGTGTTCCATTGCAAGTTGTGTTCCACTGCGATGACCACAGATGTACTTTTACAATGCGAAAAGCACAAGAAATCTAAATATTCAGAGGATTTGATTATAGCCATCAACTAAAGGAAAGTATGCTTACATGAACCTGAATTAGCACAAGATACTAAAAATAGGCAGAACAGGACTTTGCAGGAACGCTTAAAACATTATTTTATTTCTTTTAAACCCTGAACATAAATCAGTCTACTCCTCTAGAAAGCACATCACCAAACTCATGTAATCCCCCATTTAAAAAATATCTGAAATGGATGGTGCTGTTTGCCACTGCAGAGTGAAGTGGCCATTTCAGTTCAGCCATAAGTTAAAACTAAACAAGAAAAAACTATTGTGCAAGGACAGCTTTGAAAAGCCTAATCTTAAACCACACTGTATTTTTTTCTCTTTCCCTGGGAAAGAAAATAGTTCACTTTAGCTGGAACTTGGAATTATAGATTTTATTAAATCTGTTCCATCTGCATTTCATGGATCATCCCGTGCCTTTCATTCATTCACTGATGGAACCAAATTGCCCCCCCCCCCCCGCACAAACATGCATTTCCAAAAATGTACAAATCTTGCCACCCAGAATGAGCAAATCACCACACAATGAACATTTTCATACTTTCGCCTATGGGGGCAATGCACATTTTTGGTCAGTGTTCTTTTATTTTTCTTATTTTTCTATGACCAAGTTTGTGTAACACTCCAGAATTTTTTTTAGAAAATGGGTCTACAACTCCATGGAACCAACATGACTGAGGAGAAGCTGCTCTGCTACAAAATTCATTGTAATCTGAACTCATGTGAATCCATGATGGATTTCTCCAACCTATGCATGGATATTGGTAGCTCTGACAGCATTTCTACAACCATCTTTTCCCAGCTATGGTGTCATGATCAGCTTTGAACTACACAATAGCAGCCTGAGAGCCTGTGTTCTTGTGTGTGCTTGCTATTATTATTAATAATACTAAATGAAGCTAACACTCCAGGTAAAACAATCTTCATTGTAAAGCAAACCACTAATAAAATCTCACAATGAAGTTTAAAGGGCATTAGTGCAATGAATGCTATGCATAGTTACTTGGGAGTATGTTCCATTGAAGTGCATAGAGCGAGCTTGCAAAATACACTGCACCTTAACAGAGTATCTTTAGCCAGTTGAAATGCAAGCTTTAGCTCAGAATTAAAATGGTAAATTGCTTTGCATAGAAGGGTTAATTCTTTAGGTGAAATAGGAACCCCAGCAGAGAGAAGAAAAGAAGGATTTAACCTCTGTTAATTTCCCCCATCCTCTGAGTTTGCCTTATGCTCATCCTGCACAACTAATAGTACACTTTGGATGCCCCATTATCACCTTTTTAACTTTCCAAAGCAAACTGTCAATTGCCCTGGCACTCAAACAGCAACAACCACACAACCCTAACATAGAATAGCACTACTCGTCCTTGAGGGGAAAAACCTCTAAGCTTAAGAATTGGAGGATACCTATATTAGGACTGTATGAGCTCTCCAGTTCTCTAGAACCTTTTGCCAGGCGTCCTTCGCCAAGTGAGGAGTTCTGGAAAACTTGATGGCTTGGACATTTTTCTCTAATTTTGCTTGGCTAGCACTCTGGTGGATGGCATCCCCATTCCAGCTCAATAAATAAATAAAAATAAACCCCTTGGAGCTGTGTGCAGTGCGGTGCTTCTGAAGCAGCCCTGTGGGTGGCCACTGGGAGAAGGGACAAAATATGAACAAGAAAGCCAATTTAAGCCAAGGGTATCAATGCACCCCAAGCTTCCTAAGTTAACAAATAGATGCTTTAATTGATAAATCCTATAACATAGGAATCTATATTTATCCTCCCTGTAACTTTATTTGTTGGGACTGTGTGTTGACGGCACTCTTGCTTAGTTTCTTTAAAAAGTTCTTAAGTGTTCCAGTAATGTGGGAGGATAAAAGGACCTGAACCAAGTCCTTTCTAAGAATATGTGGCTACTAGTGTAAGTTCTCTCAGAAAACCACAAGCAATGAGTTCTTGGTAATGTGTAAACATTTAAATGTAATTGATTGGCTAACAGGAAGGATAACACATTTTTAAACTCATTGGGGGTGTAGCACACTCACAAGCTGCAGCGAAAGCAACCCAGCTTGCTACTGTAATGACGTGTAATGGCATATGTGTTCTGTACTGGATGCCTGCAGTATTATTCTGTATTGCAAGTACACACACACACACACACACACACACACACACACTGCAGAAAGTGGGGTCAAAGGGAAATGGAAAGCGGCAAGTACAGTGTTGATTACATTGTTAAGCCCATCTCTCATATAACAGTTGTTAGTGAGAATGACAAAGACATTCTGGCATTGGATTTGTTTGGTATTTAAGTGTGCTTTAATATTGTTAAAAAAAACAACAACAGGATAGCCTTTGTTTCAATGCTTATGCAGAACTTGTGAATGTAATGCTGTCTGCCCATATCTTTGCAGGATAAGAGAGGCTGCAAATCCGAATGAACTGCCCAGTGGAGGCCATGTATGAATGCAGTCGTTATGATTATGAGCAGTAGAAGTTTCCTCTGTGGGAAGTGAAGCTTTTCCCCAAGACCAGTGGTGGGTGGAGCCCAAAACAAAACTGTGGGGTCAAAAATAGCAAGATCTCTGGCATATTTTAGTTGAAAAGTCCTAAAGCCTTCGGCAAGGCATTTCAGAATGGGGGAAGATGCACCAAATCTGGGGAACAAATGATTGGTGGTTGGGGGGAAAGAGAAACAGAGCCAGATCAGGGCTGCAACATTCTCCGGGGCATGTAAATCTGGCCTGCCTGGAGCTGAGTTAATTAGCAAGAGAAGGGCCCACTTTAGCTGGAACTAGTAATGCACGGGTTTTATTAAGACTGTTCCATCTACATTTTGTTGATGGGAATCCATTGATGGAATCAGTTTTTTCAGTTTCCTGAACTTGTATTCTTGAGCACTTACACAAAATTGCACGTGCACAGATCTCCAAAGACATTCAAATGCTACCTGTCCCCTCCAGAGTGAGCTAATCTCTGCAACATGCATATTTGTACATATTAGCCTATGCACATTATTGGTCAGTGTTCTTTCATGGATCATATTTTTTCATTACTGAATTTGCATACAATTCTAGAAATATTTTTAAAATGGTCTAAAAGTACATGCACTCAGAGAACAGAAGAACATGCAGTCTTTTGAGTGCCATCAACAAAGTGGTAAGGTCCACCTGAAATTGGCCTGAAGATATTTCATTTCCATTTTTTTTTTTTTTTTTTTTTAGGGTTTTCAAAGTAGTTCAAGCACCCTATCTGAGGAATTCGTGTGACATGCCTATAAGGTAGGCCACCAATAAGGTAGGCCACCAGTATTCCACCCCATAGTCTAGATAGGGCACTGAAGCTGGACGGGAAAAGAGAGCTTACTTGGTGGCATGCAGTGAAAACCTGTGGAAGAGAAACACAGTTCTCCTGGTTTACAACTCACCTACAAGCTCACCTGTTTTCACATCACAGGAGCATCATTCAAGAGGGCCAAAGCCCACCATCTATTTCAGATAACACATGATTTTTCTTCAAGAACATCTTAGTATCTTGCCTACACGAGTTTCACCACAAATAGGTTTATATAGTAAGTATGCTAAATGCACAAATCCATTTGTTTTAAAAAGGCAAAAGCAGATTTTTTTTGGAATGTGTTGATTGCATGAGTTTAACTACTTTGAATCTGTTAAACACCGTATCTTAAAATGCACAAATTTCTTGCATGGCTTTATGACAGTTTTTCTCCCCTCAGCATAACTTCATTCCTCCGTCTTACAAGATTTCAGACACTGTTTTGCAGAAGGCTGACGTTTAACAAGTACCCTGTTAAAATGTGTGACATGTTAAGTATGTAGACAGAACAGCTCATTTTTGTGTGCATGTGTGTTTTTTTTCTTTTTCTTTTTTTTCTTTTTTTGCCTTAAGAGCTGGATATTTTGCATACTTCTTGGCTAATTCAAATCATACCGCAGGGATTAGGCCCGAGGGGGATTTTCATGATGACCTTTGTCTACTAAAAATGAAAGTCTTATTTTTAGACAATATCTCATCATCTTCCTTCTCACTTGCATAAACAAAGTTCATTGCAATCACCCAACAAATTCTGGCATCTTTCTCACTGATGTAGCACTGCCTGGCCTTTGGTTGAGCAGACACTGTGCCCAGCTTTCACGCCATAGTCCTTGAATTCTAGGGTAAGGTCTGAATGTTATAGATTAAAACACCTATCAACCCCAGCCAGCATGGCCTGTATTATGGGACCTGTAATCCAAAGCACCTGGAAAGCACTGGGTTGCCAACCCCTGCTGGCATTACTCGGCATTGAACCAGACACAAAAGTATGGATTAGTCCATGCATTCAAGTTTATCACTTGTTAAACATCAGTTTATTCAGTAATATGCATGTGCAAACTGGCATAGATTAAATGCCATAATCACAACTTTCACATAAACTCACATCCCAAGGGGAATATTTTTGCAGATGGGGTGGGTTATTATTTATTTCATTTGTATAGTACCCAATAGACAAAGCTTTCTGGGCTATTCACAACAATTCATAAATAATACAAACCACAAATGCAATAAAATTAAGTTTAAAACAGAATATAAAACAATGTAAGCAGTTAGAACAATTTTCAGTATAACATAAAAACTGCCCACCATAAAATGCCACTGAATTCCTCGAAGAAGGGAGCGACTTGACCTAGCACTGAAAGGATAAGAGTTGGCAAGAGAAGAGCCTCATTGGGGAGGCCTTTCATAATTGGAGGGCCAGCCTGAAAAGCCTTCCCATAGGGCAGTCCCAATAGAGGTACATTGCAGTAGCCTAGCTTGGAGATCATCAGAACTTTGATTACTGCAAGCAAGCTGGCCCTGTTGGGAGAGGAAGATACCTGGGCTGCCAGCCAAAGATGGTAGAAGTTATTCTGTGCCACTAAGGCCACCTGAGACTCGAGTGACAAAGATGGCTCCAGAAGGATCTCCAAACTACGAACCCGTTCCCACAAGGAGACTGTGGCCCCATCCAGAGCAGACTGAGCACCCTCCATCAGGGCAGGAGTACCACTGCTAACAGCATTTTAGTCCTGCATGGACTGAGCTTCAGCCCTCATCCCATCCATTGTCACCGCCAGGTACAGAGAAAGATTTTAACCTGCCTCTGGAGTGTCATGGTCCTGATCCAAATCAGGGCCTCACATGCTTACACCAGTATCAGGTAACCAACAGCACATAACTAAACTATGCAGGCTTACTAGAAAGTTTCATTGGCCCTAGAACGGAGCTGGTTCACATAGTCAGCCCCAGATTATCACAAATCACAGAGAGTGATAAGGGGGAATAAGAAGTTGATCCCTTGGCATGCTCAAGGAACAGGTTTTCCAAATATGCCAGTTGGGCTGTGAGAAACAGATCCAAACCCTGCACCATTTATCAGAATGCGCTTGGTCATTATCTACAAAACTGAGGAATGGGAACTATATTCGGGCTTCCTCCTCCCCAGTCCTCCACAAGAAACCAACTGCGGGTAAATAGGTTTTCTCAGAAAGATTAGGTCACATCAGTATTCCACTGATGATTACTCAGAAAATCACAGAGCTTTGTTTGCTGCCAGGGAACTCCTTGTGTGTAAACTGAACTCCCCACATTCCTATCCCCCACTAAGGTCATCAGTCAACAACAGAAATGCAGATTACATTAATGCAGGCTGCAAAAGTCTGAATCTTTGTCAAAGAGGCTGTCCCTTTATTACATTTTTTGCAACAGCTGCCCAGTAGCAGCTCAGGGGCTGTCTTCCTCCAGGGCTGCTGAACCAACACCAAAATCAGCAGGTGAAGATATGGGGGTGGGGTGGGGGAATTCTTCAGGAAACGAGATGAAGTTTCTAATGTGAGAAGCAATTCGGGCCTCATCATTGCCAACTCTCCTTTGCAGTCATTTGCAAACATTCAAGAGATGAAGTTTCTAATGTGAGAAGCAATTCCGGCCTCATCATTGCCAACTCTCCTTTGCAGTCATTTGCAAACATTCAAAATATCTGTGTGATCAACACTGAACTACCAGGCAGTGTGCCTCTTTCTGAAGTAGTTAACCCGCTCCTTTCCAGCTGCTGCCTCTTCAGAAGGCCTGCTGCATCTAGTTGTAACCTGCAGCATATTTCCCAATTCAGGGTCCCTGCTGGATGCATCCCATGGAAGGCACTAGCTATACGTAGTCAAGAAAAGAAAAAGACAGCCAACAAAAGAAGAGCAAAACTTTGCATCATATTTGCATGTGCAAATTTATAGATATATGCATCTGCGTATATGTGCAAATTTAGAAAGAGTAACTATTGTTTAAATAGAAGCAGCTCACTATGATAGACAGCACTAGTCTCCTATTCTGACAATAACAGACAATGGGTGACTTCAAAGCCCCCACTGCTCCCCATCCTTATGGTGCTTTGGTTTTCAACCAAGACTCGGACTGGACAGCTCATCAAATACAGGACAACATCAGACAGAGCACTGTCCTCTGCCAGCTTTCCAGCATAGGGGACTGTTCTCTGTAAAGATGGACAGATGGCCACCCTAGTGAGTTGTTGTAGACACTGTGTAAGGGACCTATTCAAACTGGAAGCATTAAAAAAAATCCAGGGTCCCCAGCAGGGATTATTCAGGAGGTAGAAAGCATCTAGGATATTTCTTCAGGCCAGAATCACATGTATCAGTATGTCTGATTTGGGGCTCAAGCCTTGTGAGGTCAGTGCATAAATGCTGTAGCTGCTTCCTGCCCCACAGATGGGGAAAGGGATCATTCCTGGTGGCCCTCACAACTTTGCTTTCTCATCAGTAGTGGCAGGGCCAGCACACAAAGCTTGGGCCAGCAAAATGAATATGGCCACTCTGATTCATTTTGGCAAACAGGCAATCCGGCGGATGTGTTGGAGGAGACAATCCTTCAAATATTCCAGTCCCCAAGTCATGGAAAACTTTAAAAAGTTGCCCCCAGCACCTTGGAATGGGACCTGAAACAGCCTGGAAGCCAGCACAGGCAAGGGAGTCACATGATCTCAACAGGGGCTCCCAGTTAACCACCCAGCAGCCACTTTCTGGATCAACTAAAGTTGCTCCGGATTGTGCAAACACAGCCCTGCCTAGAATTCATTGCAGCACTTGAGATATGAGGACATGTTACCTTGGCCAGGTCTGCACTCCCTAAGAAACAGGTGTACTTACTGCAATGCGCTAAGTGAAGCAAAGGTGTGTCAAAGCAAAGCTGTCACTGGAATAAGGTCTTTGGGGGGAAAGCACCCACAGGTCAGCAGTAGTGCTCAGCAGCAACTCCTGTGCCTTCTCTGAATAAGGTTCCATTCATTGCTTACCTGCCACAGATGCCATTCAAAACCTCAACTGGCTCCAGAGTGCGATGCCAAGAAAAGAGAGTGCCAAGGGTTTTCCACATGTTGCTGATGCTACATCCTAATTCTTAGATAGCCCCGCTCCCCAGTGATTTCATGTACATCAAGGGTGCACAATCCTTTTGGCCCCAAGAATCACATCACGTCTGCTGGGACAGCACGGACCACACATGTAGGCACACATATAAGCAACATTTTTCCCAAACCACCAAGCAGGAATGTACTGGTCCATCCAGTCCATCTGTGTTTAGCAGAGTGACATGCAAATTTCATTCCTATTTTCTACTCCTGTATGGAATCAGATTTTTCATAGGGAAGTATGTAAATATTGCTTCAGTTCCTAATGCATGCTAACAGTGAGTGCATTAGTGCATTAGAGTTACTCCTCCCCAGCTCAGTTTAAAAACCTTCTCTGTAAGTCTGCATAATGTATGCATCCCAGGAAAAAAGTCTTCTGTGGATTCTGTAGGCTGGACTCAAGGAGATCTAAACTTATTTGAATCCACTGCAGTTTCTCCAGTATCTTTAACCACACAGCCATGGAGGAATCCTGTCTCCTGGCTTTTCTCTCATCCACTCTCTTCTGAAGGACCATGACAACCCACAGTGGTACCTGGAAAGGAAAACCTCTGTAGGTGCAAGCTTTATAGTTCTTGCTCTTCCATGACTACTTCATAAGGTTCTCTAGGAACACTTAGCGATGAGACTGTGTGTTGATTGCTGTTGGGTTTGTTTTGGTGGTCTCGGAAGCCACTAGGAAATGCTTAAAAGATCACCTTTTGCACCCCTGAGGTAGATCAAGGGTGGAGAATATTTTTCAGTCTCAGGCTCAAATCCAACCTGGGAAAGGCCTTGAGGAGAATTTGTTGATGGGGCTAAAGGGGAAATAGTGTGGCCAACACATCTTTCTTTCTCATTTTAAGCCTACTCAGGAGCAAGTTGGGCAAGCTTGTGCATAACTACACAAGTAAGTGAAGTAAGAAGTAAGTGAACCAGAAGTAAGTGAACCAAACAGCTGTAATAAATCTTAAAAGTAAGCAGGATGTGAGCCACTGCAGCCCGCCCCCGCCCCCCCCCCCCCCAGCAGGGGAAAACTCTTATCTCTAATCAGTTGCAGGAAAATGTCTGATCTCTGATCAGTTGCTGATCAGAAATAAAAGTTTTCCTGCCAGCTGAGGGGTGAATGCTGGGGTAGAGTGGAGACTCAGTATATCGGGCAGATTTATCCAGCCCACAAGCTGGAAGCCCTCCGCGTCTGATTAAGGGCTTAAGCCCAAAGGGGGGGGAGGGCAGAATAGACTCTTCTTCCAGAGAATAAAGAGTTTGATCACCCCTGCCTGCTTCTTTCAGAGCCACTGACAAACCAGCAACCCAGCTAATTTGAGGACTTCTGTCATTCATAGACTTTGGGAATTTAGAAAAGTAGTTTCTTTTTCATTCTTTTTGCTGATTTTTGGAAAAACTATAAACCTACAGGCATTCAAGCTGTCCAGCCTAGATTGTAAATCTTAACTGCTAATGAAAATGGTATTATCCTAAGTAGTTTTTCCTTCATTTTATCTAACTAGCAAACCCACAAAAGGAAGATTTTCCAACACACTTTTCACTTATATGATTCACAGATGTTATTCTGGAACAGAAACGGGCTATTTATTGTCAGAATTCCAAGTCACATTGTTTGCTTTTGCTCACAGTTTTAGGAAAATGTTCTGGGTATGGTATTTAGTTCACTGCATCTATTTAAATTGTAAAATATATCTGTGGGGCAGAGCTTGATGTGCAGCAAGGAAGGTGTCTGTGAGTTCCATGCTGGACCCCCCAGAATCAAGGAATGTCCCCAAGCTAGATGTCTGTTCCTTCAAGGGCAGTGCAACTCCATCCAAAATGCAGTAGATCCACCTCACTTATATCAGGGGGTAGGCAGAAGCCCCTGCCATTTCAACTCCCAGAAGTGCCTGTCAGCATGGACAATGGTCAGGAATGCTTGAAACTGAGGTCCAAAGTAACTGGAGATTTATTTTCAGCCCACCTCTGTCCTAACTTGGCATTGCCCTTGACCAAGAAGGCTTCTTTCTTCAGTGTCAACTTGTTAGCTCCCATCCACTCCTGGGCTGAGCTCAGGCACCAGTTTATCACTTCTATCAGCTTCCTTCTGAAGCTAGGCAAGCTCTTTCTTCTGCTTTCAGCACCAAAAAGGACTTTGTGGTCACTGGGTTTCAGGAAGCCCTCAGTCTTCCTCTAGAAGCCCTGCTCTTTGCAAAAATAGGGCCAAGCAGACAACATCTTTTCCGATGTCCTCTTGATGCCACATCAGTGCCACATCACCGTTTGGCCAGCACAGTGCTCTACTGCCATTCATGCTGTGCTAATGGAGCTGTCAAATGTGTCATGTTATGATTGAGGCATAGTTATACTACTCCCAAAGCCCCATTCTTCCCGCCACACACCCACAATGATGGCACAAACTTTTATGCCAGGTGAAGAGCCAGTCTGGTGATTTCTTTCCCACCAGTCAATAGGTAGGGGGAAAAACCTCCATGAAAAATTACTTCTCACAAATTTCCAACCTGCTCACCACAGAATGAGAGTTCAGGAAACTGTAACTCAGCACCTGATCATAGCATACCTCAAGCAATAGGCAGAGCTCAACCATATGAGTAGAATGTCAATAGGGAACATACCTCTCCAGCCTGCCATCATGCACATGTAAGGCAAAAGGGAGGGAGGCACAGACACCAACTTTCAGGGGATGGGAGGAGACAAAAGCCCTGGCAGGGCAGTCAGTGGGCACCAACCCTCTCTTTCCTCTCTCCTGCTCTTACATACCTACTGAGTACTCAGAGCACTCAAGCAGTTGGCTGGTGCTCACCGTTCCCCATTGGCCTCTCCTTTGCTCTCTGAAGACCCTTCTCCTACAGGTTGAGGATCTGTGCCACGGCCCATTCCAGGCTGATCAGAAGAAAGGACACTCCTGGCAAGCAAGAGTGACCAGGATGTACCCGGCTGCTCTTCATGAAACCTGATTCCTTCATGAAAATGCCTCCAGTCCTGAATGCTCCAGGACAGCCCATTGTCAGAGATGATGCAGCATCTTCCCTGGCCTGAGGGACACTGCACCCCTATGCCAGAAGTGGACAGAAGGCATCTCTCAAAACCTACACCATTTCAGCTCCCAGAACCTCAGCCAGAATGACCCATGGTCCCGGACCTACTTTCTGCCCACTGCTCTGCTGCACCTACTATTTTCTTTCGAGCCACCTTCCAAGTTTGGGAGCTTTTGCTCGAAGGAGTAGACCTGCCTTTTCTTTCCAAGATCTGCCCCTTCACATGCAGATCAACAAAGCTGGCTCTTCATTGCTAGAAGGGATAAAGGAGGACCTCTTTTCCCTGCCCTAGTTCAATTTGCCTTCGGTGGGCCTTGGAGTGGAAAGGCAGATACTCTGATGGACTCAGGGCCAGTGGCTTGACTCTCTGCTCACTCAGGTTGCCTGGGTTCTGAGGGTCCAGCCTTCCCAGGGTTCCAAGGTGCAAGAGGGCCCATGAGGGGGTGGGAATGGGATGAAGATGGGGAGGGATGGGAGGAAGCTGGAAGGTGTGCCCTGCCAGGCTGAGAGGGTAGGGCCCATGGGTTATCATGGAGAAGAGGTGGGTTGGCTGGACCATGGGAAGGGGCAAGCTATTGGTCCTTGAGTCACCTCTGATTGGTTCAGGTGTGCCTGAGCCAGTGCAGGATCCTGCAGGATGCCAAAGAGTAATTGCCACCTGGACCAGGACTCCTGCTGCACTTTTGATTTTTCTTCCACTCCCAGGAGCAGGAAATCCCAGGTTCTCAGAAAACCAGAAGAAATCATTTCTATTTCTATGCTTCCCCTAGTAGTTCAGAAACCTCTCTGTTACCTACCATGTGGCTGGATGAAACATTACCACTGCCAAGCATGAGATGCGAGGTCCTTGTCTCAGGATACAGGTCAGGTTATACAACGATGGACATACCTAACTTTTCTGTTTTGTATGGAATAGAATTCAGGGGTTACACTGCTCCAAATGCAGTCCTGGACATTCTAGTTCCATTTAACCTGGGAAATCAGCTAACTTTCAAACCTTCAGACTTATCTTCACATTTCTCATTACATTTGTCTTATCCCACTTGTCCTGCAAAGAGCTCATGGCATCGTACTTGGCTCTGCCACAAGCCATCCATTTGATCTTCCCGCAAACCTTTAGAGGGAGGTTAGCCTGAGAGTGCTTGGCCAAAGGTTACCTAGCAAGATTTGCAATAGAGTATGCATTTGAACCTGGGACTCCATACTCCTGATCTGAAACCTTAAGCACTACATTACACTGGGTCCCTACTCTGGTGTTGAGCTTTTATTTTTGTGTGACCAAACCCTCACATTTTAGGGCAGTAAGCAGGAAAAGAATCAGCAAATCCTTAATCATTGCCAGTCCTACCAGAGTAGCCTAGTTCGATGTTTTGCTATATATCTGATGCGCTGCCTTCAGGTGTTTGGGCTGTATCCACACAATGAAAAATTAGCAGGAATGGAGCTGTCCTTGGTGCTATACATTTCAAAATCCGCACACCCTCATCTAGAGCTCTGCCACTTGTGTGCAGGGGGACCGTTAGCCAAGCCATGAGAAATCTGCTGAGATAAAATGAGTTGTAAGCTGGTTGTCTCATTCAAGTGAGGTCAGAGCACCAAGGAAAAGCTGCCCACTGTGTCCCTGTCTGTGTGATTGTCGCAGCCTCGTCTGTTTCCACGCAGCCTCTGCTGCTCTCTGAAATTCTGCTTGATCAGGTGGGACCAGTTGTTCTGTTCCTCCCAAGGCAGAGATGCAAAAGAAGTACCCTCTCCTTGAACTATCTTTCAAGGAGGTTGCTCGTTGCATCTTGACATGAGTCTTTGACTAGCACAGGCAAAATAAAGATCGGGATCCCCAGGGGCTAAATCATTCTTATTCTAACTCACCAGAGGGAGGGAGAGAGGGAGGGGGAGATTTAGGGATTTAAGAAGGAAGTGTGTCTCCCTGTTGTAAATTTGGAAGAAGGAAAAAGTATGCCTCAGAAATCAAGTATCAACAAAACACCTTATTATTCTCTAACTGGAGATACCTACATCAAGCTCCCCCAGAAGACAATAACAGTATTAGGAGTTTTTCCACTGGCAACAGTTAAAGTGATGGTCTCTTTCTGCCCTCACACCAATATTTTTCCCACTGCTACCATACTCTTTAAAGTTGACTTTAAAGTCAAACAAAGAACTGTGCCAGGGCAATTTGCCTTGAATATCCCCTTGGGCCTGGAAGTTAATCC
Source organism: Varanus komodoensis (assembly GCF_004798865.1). Lineage (NCBI taxonomy): Eukaryota > Metazoa > Chordata > Lepidosauria > Squamata > Varanidae > Varanus > Varanus komodoensis. Next base: position 17,349,402 of record NW_025335550.1, on the reverse strand, counting down.
TTCTAACTCCTGGGAGAAAGGGAGAAAGGAAGTTGGTTTTTGAGAGTAGCGAGAGAAAGGCACTATGCCTATGTTCAGAAATGGTCTCTACTATAGGAATTAATAAAAAATGAACCATAAAGAGCCAGAGCTTTCCAAACAAGTTTCTGGACCTGGCAACAGATAGGCTTGCCTCAACAAAGCCTTGTCATGGCCTCCTACTTATGCTGCTAATTTTTCCAGATCACTCTTTCTTTCTTTCTTTCTGTCTGTCTGTCTGTTTTTCTTCTCTTATTTTAAAATTGATACTAATTAATTAAGTCACTTTAAAGAAACTGTGGCAATAAGATACACTTCTGCATAATGTGGCCCTCTCTGTGTTGAACAAACAGCAAAGCCTGAGAAAATTACATCTGATCATATGTTTGAGCCAGTGAGCTGGCCTTTGAACTTTATTCAGTTGTTCCTTGACTGCAGTGCCCTCCCTTATCATGTTTCATTGCTCCGACATAAAGATAATATACATTATCACCTTGACTGATAACAGACTTGGGTGCCAGGAAATTTGAATATTGTTGCTGAGAACAAGGAGGGCAAGAATGGTGTGACTGATGTAAGCCCAATAAGCCATCTCCTACATATGTATTTTACAGTGAACAAAGTTTCTTCAATCCTAGATCACATTAAAAGTCCAGATCTCAAGAAAACATGGTCAATTTCATATGGATAATTTCCAGAAGGGTAGCCATGTTACTTTATTATAGCAAAAACAAGAAAGGGTTTTGTCACACATTAAAGAACAAATATATTTGGACATAAGCTTTTGCAGATTATATCTCACTTCCTCATTGTATCTGATGAAGTGGAAAGTAGTCCATGAAAGTTCACACTAGAATAAATTTGTCTTGAAGGTGCTTCAAAAGTCATTGTTCATTGTTCATTGCAAATAAAGTTCTAGGCCTTAACCAAGATCTCTCTTTGGGGTCTGATTTTGCATCCAATAAACTAGAATTAATACTACCCTATTTAATAGTATGTTGTTGCACTATTGATTCTAAATACATATTTAGTTATAGCAATTATTTACCATTGCTCAAGTGTACTTGAGTAAATCCAAACAGTCAAGAGTTTTTTCAAGAGGGGAAAAAATCCCTTGTATTTACGCCACAATATTTTTTACATTATGCTTTTATATGGTCACTCCATCTTAAACTGCTGTGGACTTTATTTCAATTTCTCTTTCAGAAACTTGATGATGGCTCCTTCAGGACCCCTGTTTCTTACCATTACATTTCAACAGCCTTATGGCCACAGTATTTCTGGGGAATCTGGGAGAGATGCTGGAGTGCAAAGGAAGCAGAGATCTGTGTCACTGGACACACATAAGAAAAAGGGCATGCCATGAGACAGAAGCACTTTTTCAGGAAACCAAAGGAAAGGAAGGGGAGCAGGAAGTAGGTGCAGTTTAGGAGACAAGGCTGAGGAAGGACAAGAAGATTATCTCTTTTCAATTGAAGTAAGAACATTACAGGTGTGTGTTTGCATGTTGTCCAACATCCCCTTCACCTGAGACCACCAGAGACTTGTGGGAACCAGAGGAAGGCTGGAACAGCAGCCCAACCCAAGTTACTTTGGACGGCAACTTCCAGCATTCCTAATCATGGATTATCTCGGATGTGGTTTATGAGCATGAAGTCCAAAATATCTGGAGGGCACGTTTCCCTTCTGGAAAAGGAAGCGCTAAAGAACCCTCATATCCTTGGTCCCTCCAACAAAATGGATTAGTATTATTGTTTTGAATGACAAGGGATCCTAAGAAAGGATACTTTAAGTGAGATTTACAATAGCTGAATAAGTAGCATTGACACACATGTTTGTTTCTTTTCAGCCCCTTTCCGATGTGCATATATTTTGGGCTTCCTGTCAACGGTGTGGGTGCCTTGCATAATTCTATTGAAAGGAGGCCTTGGTGGTCTGTCAGGAGTCAGCCTAATCCCTCACAGTATTTTTTATTTCACACCAAAGTAAAATCCAAGCAAGTTAGAAAGGGGTGCCACTGAGCATTCTCAGAGTTTATTTCTCTCTGTGTGACCACAACTGTTAAGCATTCAGAGAAAGAAACTCTTTGTCACAGGGAGTGGTTTCCAGGAAAAGCTGAACTGTTGTAGCCTTCTTTAAACACACACAGAGCCCATTTCTAAACTGAATGAGAAGGCTAGTTCAAATTTAATAACTCCTCCACAATTCTCACTGAACAAGGACTTCCCATTCATTCATTCATTCATTCAACATCTCATTTTCCTTTCAAGGAACTCAAAGTGGTTTACCTAATTCTCCTTCTACTCTTAATCCTATCCCCACAACAACAAAAACGTGTGAGGTAGGTTGGGCTGAGAGTCCATGACTTGCCCAATGGTACCCAGTGAGCTCCATGACTGAGTGGGGGCAAAATGTATACACTGTTTTTTTACTATAAACTTTTTTATTCACATTTTAATTGTTGATTAGATGTGATTTTATATTGGTTTTTATCAAAATGATGATCAGTTCCTGTGGTTTAATATGTTATCTATTATTACTTGTTTAATGGTTGTTATGTCCCTGTATTTTTGTGATTAATTGAATATGGATTTTCTAAAGATGATGTGTCATGTTGTTTTAAATAATTGTACACCATTCTGAGAGCATGTGTTGATAGAACAGGCTATAAAAACTTTAAATAAATAAGAGGTGGCCAGGGCTATAGAAACCCCAACAAGGAAACAGCTGCTACCAAGAAGTGTGAGAAATAGGGGAAAGGCCGATGAGTGTCATTTTCCTAGAAATCTTCCAGGTAGGATAGCCAACATTCTCTGAGCCTAATTTCATAGAAAGAGGAGACTGAGGACTGCTGGAAGAAGAAAAGGGGGCAACAGAGGGGAAGTGATGGAAGGAGAGGTTTCCTCTGCAAGTGGACCACAGAAGAGGGATCTGTCCCTCCTCCTGGGTGAGGAGGACGAGGAGAAAAAGAGCAGGGGTAGTAGGCTGACAGAGAAAGGGAACGTTCTACCCACTCCCAGCTCTTGTGTGGCCTACTGCCAGCATGTGGAGAGGAGTGCTGGCAGATTACCCACAAGGAAATGCTGTCCATGGAAGAAAAAATAGCCCTAGCCCTACTTTACATGTCAAGTGCCCCCTAAGGGCTCCACTCACTGGCAAGAGCCTCATCTCTTTCCTCGCTTATCCTACACAGGGAGGTGAAGATTATAGCTCAGTATGACTCCCAGAACAACTCCAGCTCTCTGCCCAACCAAAGAAATGGCTGTGCAGAGCCGTGATTCTGAAATGTCTCTTACACCCCACCCTTTGACTAGGAAAAGTTCTCCACCAACAAAACCACCTCCCTCTGTGGGCAGTAAGTGTTCCCCACCCAGAGGACTGTGAATAAAAATACTGTTTGCAAAAAGGGGCCCTGCCTGTTTCCCCAGAATGTAGGTAATTCCCCACCATCCACTGCAAAGGCTTATGGGAAACTTCTGAGTATGGTAATGGCTAACCAGGAAATGAACCCGAGAGGCATCACTCATGGGCCAAAGCAAACAAACTCAAAACCACAAAGTGATGATGAGGTATGCACAGCAATGGTCTGGGGAGGGGAAGGTTGGAACAGCCTCCAAAGTTTGGGAACTGGTATAAAAGAGAGTTTCTGAGCATTGCAGAATGTCATGTTTTAAACTCACTTAACTCCTTGCACCATCATGGCTACAGGAATAAATTGTGTTTGCTTATTTTATCCTGCTGTTAAAACCTTTCACTTGGAGTCAGCACTGTTTTGTGATACTGCATGATAAAAACTGTTTTACAGCAGAAATAGTAAACTGAGCAACTACAGCCCTGTACATGGTCAGCCAGCCAGCCTCTAACCATAAAATGGAATTTAAAACAAGGATGTTCTTGAAGCAGCAATAGGCCTGAAGGGCTCAGGTGTGGCTGTGTCAGTCCCGATGCTGTCACTGAGCCTGTTAGCCACTTGCGTGATCATCTGCCACCTTCTGGGTGGCCACAAAAAGGGAGAGGCTGGGCGGTGGGGCCCTGGATTTCAGTCCTGAGGTCAGCCTACCTGCACTGCTGAGTATGCAAGGAACTTTGATCCAAGATACCAAATGGCCAGTGTGATTTTATTCCAGCCTTCTTCAAAGGGCAAAGAATAGAACAGATTAGAGTATTTAAACAAGGCATCAAGTCTCAAAGCTGGCTAAGAGTTTCTTCCCTGCCACACTTCCTTGTAGGATAGAGGCCAGGTGGTACTCTGGGGAACAGGCAGAAACGGCTGGTAGAGATGGTGTCAGCGTAAGACTCATCCACCTAATGTAGGCGGTGGTGAGTTAACCAGCCCCCACCCACCCACTAGGAAGATTCTCACACAGCAAGAAATGGAAAAAAGAAGCAACCTGGCCTATTGCTACATCTAACTAAGGTTCTGATCCAATGATGCCACAATGAAGACGTCTGTGCCACCTGGAGCTAAAGCTAAATGGGCTCATCTGCCAATTGCTCAGTGCATGGCCAGCAGCAATGACAGGTATAAATAAACTTGGCTCAAAAGTTGCCCCAACTTTTGAAACGTGTTCAGTTCTACAATCAAAATGAGGAAGGAAAGACTGAGGATCGCTCTGGAGACAGAAAGGGAAGGGGAAGGGGAAGGGGAAGGGGAGGGGAGTGTTTGCCATAAGAAAACTCCCAAAGCTGATGTCCCATGATACCTTTATTAGGCCTGCACAAATACCACTGCCCATCCTCTGCAAAGAAATATAATAAAATGAGCATGATGTTGAGATCTCCAGAACTTTTAATCAGGCAAGTTATTACAAAGAGCACCATGGCAGGATGTGGAGGAGGGGTAATAAAGACATATTAAAAAGCTTACTGGATGTTGTAATCAAGAGGTTTGCAGTGTCAGAGGCTTAAGATGAGATTGAGGAAGATGGTTTGCAGGTATTCAGACTGGGCTCTGCCAAAGAATACGATGCTTCCATTGACTCAGGTATTGCTAGGAAAAAAGAAATTGCAGACAGCTGTAGATCCTCCATTAATTTTTGGATTTCAGCAAGTAGCAACATTCAGAAAATACAGACCAAAAAAATAATACAAATAAATATGCTTATAGGCAAGAATGTCATCCTTTGATCACCATGCCTCAAACACAGAATTTTATGTGGGGGAGATGAGCCAGCCAGCTTTTCTAAGCTTTCCATATTTTCCTGCCACTTATTCCATCTTTTTTCGTAGCAGAAGCAGAAGGAAAAGCAGAATCAACTGTTGAAGAGAGGAGAAAGATAGGATTGGTAGAATAACTGTTGATTATTAATGCTTGTGAAAGCTCTTCATCTAGAAACCCAGAAAAACCCCAAACGGTTGCACATGTAATGACAATGCACAATGTTCTTGCTCTTAGGCCTGTAACAGCTGCTTCTCCCTGTTTCTTCAAACCCATTTTGCTAGCTGTTCCAGAGTGGCTCCAAGCATGGGGCTGAGTTGCGGCATTCTGCTCCCACAATCTCAACCCAATGCCAGCTTGTCTTTGATTTGCAAAAATCACTGTATCACCAGCAGCTTTCCATGGCAGCAGGTAGCTATGGTTGCTGTACTAGCAGCAGGAACACCTGGCCTGGTGCAGCAGTGGCATTCTTAGAACCGCACATGTGTACACAGCAAGGCACATGTGCAGGGATTTTCCACACAGGGGAGGGGACCCAGGGGTGCACAGCTCACGGGCTCTTTGGCTGAAATATGCCAGCTGGTGAAACTCTGAAATATGAGCTGGTGAAACTCTGGAAGAATCAGAGAGAGATGAGTGGGAAAGTAAGTCCGTGAGAGAGTTTTCTTGCTATTTCTATTTCTATTTCCCTTGAGCAACTATACTAATGTGGGAGAGGTGAATAATTCATTTGTGAGCACAGAAAAAAATGTACAGATTGGATGATAATACCTTTATGACGATGCATCTCTCTGTGTGTGTAGGATTTTCATTCATTCATGAATCTGAAATAAAAATCATAAATTGGCTTATGCATTTGTGACTGGAAAAAAATCATACTGGCTTATAATCCATTTGTAAGTTTGAAAAAATTTAACCTGACTTATAATTTAGTAATGAGTCTGGAGAAATTATGGGATGACTTCTAATGCATCTAGAAGTTTAGAAAACTCATGTACTGGCTTATAATCTATTTGTACAAGGTTAGGTCTTTACAGAAGACTGTGCCACATGGCTGACCGGCCTGTTTTTGCATCTGTAAAAGCTCCTTTGCGTAATGTGGGCTTTCCCTCTGGTGACCCCTTGGCTTTTCCTGTACTGACTGTTCTTTCAATCCACCAATCAAGTTGGCCACCAGCCACCACTGTAGCTATTTTTGTGAAGGTCCCTTCTTCTCTATTCTGTCTGTTTTTCCCCTTCTCTTTCCCTTCCCACCAGGCTGCTCCACTTTGAATGCTTTCCCTCAGCACTGAAGAGATGCACCTGGAGCCTGCACCAAGCCAAAACCTTTTTATTTACCCAGTTTTTGTTAATTGGTGTTTTATCAAGTACTGGCACTAAGGAATTTTTAATTGTGCTATTGTTGATGATATTGTTTTAAAAATTATATAAAGTGTTTTGGCATTTTTTCATGAAGGACAGTATATACATTTTAACATAAAATAAAATAAAACATTGTCCTCAGCTGCTGCTCTTCACTCTTTAGCCTTTCCAGTGTCTTCTTCCAGGATTTTTTTAAAAATCTGACACCTCCTTCTCCAGGCCAGGCCCCCCATTTGTGCATGGTTCATACTAAGAGAAGGCATTACATCATTGCAAGCTCAATCCCCACATATATACCCAAAGGAAGAAGAGAGAGCTGTGCTGAGACGTGAGCAGAACAGAAGGTGCCAACATTATTGCCGCAGCCTTTCGTGACTCTTCACACAGCACCGTCTTCCTCATGAGCACCTAGGCATGGGAACCATCCGTGGCTGCAGCCAGCACAAGGCAGAGATCACCATTATGTTCATTCTGTCTCTATATGCATCTTCGTAAGAATTCCCAGCTCACTGGCACTGCTTGGGGAATTCTCCTTCCATTACCCTACATGCAGAAAAATACCCAGGCTTCTATGCTGCTGCTGAACAGACTTCCAGTTCATGTGGGCCTCCACAAAGCCACACTAGATCCAGGAGAAGCAATGTATTTGTTGTCTTCTTTATCATCAGTTTGTGTTCTTCAAAAGCCAAAATAAAACCAGCCCACGCCAAGACACAGAAACAGAATGAGTCAGAAGGAGTCTGACTGTCAGCCGGCTCAGTTCAGGACATGCCTACCATGTCCATGTCCACATCTTGTGCTTAGAACACCAATGATGAATCCAAACTTGGTAAAGAAGCCCACTACCATGGAGGTTTACCCCCAGAGATAAGTAGCTAATCCCAAAAATAAGTAATTGGCTGAACCTTATTAAAAAAAACAAACAAACCAGCAGGTCCCTATTCCTCCTGAGTTGCTCATTCAGCACCTTCTCACTAGCATCACATGTGCTTCTGTTGCAAAGGAGACTCATAGTCGAAGCAGAAATGATGTGTGTGTTCATCCGGTCTCTATTCACACATAGAGATTTGTGCAGGCGTAAGGCATGTCACCCATTTCTTCTGTGAACCATATGCACATGCCCGACAGAAGGACTACACTGTGAAGCCAGGCAGTCATCTGTGAGCTTGCCATCTTTCTCTTCCAACAAGTCTCCTGTTCTCTTTCAAAGCCTCACCATATGGGGAAAGCTGCAGCAGGTGTCCTGCAGTGTGAACAAAACTTGTTCAGCCACCAAGGATGGGAAACAGAAAGCACAACCTCCTCAGTTCAGTATCTGCACTAATGTGGGTCAGCAGAAATGATTCTAACCAGGGAAGCTTGTTTCTAACCTTGGTTCCCCTCAGAAGGAACAAGCAGGGGCTTGCTCACCCCTTCCTCTGTGTGTGTGCGTGCCTTCTAGAGCAGGAATAGGAGTGAGGAATTTGTGGGCATTATTAGACTCCAATGGTCTTGTGATTAGAATGGGGGGGGGGCGTTATCCATTGCACCTTTTCTTCTGAGCTTCACAGGAGCTATCCATGGTGTTCTATGATGCTGAACTTACTTTGAGATGGATCTCAGCACCATGGATAGCTCCTATAAAGCGCAGAAGAAATGCTGCAATGGATAAGGAGCCCCACTGAAATTGGAGTTCCCTGCCTCCACCGCCAATAGGTCAGGACATCTAAAGGCCCACATGGTGCCCAACTCTGTTCTAGGGCAGGCCGAAGGACTTTGCACCAGGCAGGTGTTAGGGTAGTTCAAGCCCTATCAGCTCCCCTCATTGTAGGCTATGGTTGGTCAGCAGTGGTAGGAAGTGAGAGTCCAAAACACCTGGAGAGCCACAGGTGTCCCACCTCAGCTCTTGCAGCCTGCCAGTGTGCGCCTTCCAGATCTTTTGGACCATGAGTCATATCTCTCCCAGTCAAGTTCACCCAGGATAAGGGGATTATAGGATCTGTAGTCCAAAGGACACCGGGTTGCTAATCCTTACGGCAGCCTTTCTCAAACAAACTGGATGACAGTTCCCAACGTTTCTGAATATTGGCCATGCTGACTGAGGCTGATGGGAGCAGCAAAGCCCTCCTTTGCTTACTGTGATGGAGGTAAGCTATGAGATTAGGGGGCAATGGGTCTGCAGTGCAACAACTGGATAGCAACAACTGGAGCCCAGAGAGGGTCTATCTAGATGGGGTGAAGGGCACAGGGAAAGCAGCCAAGGGGCCAAATGGGAACATTACTTGAGGGAGAACACTGGGACCTTTGTCACACATGTGGCTGCAGGAGGGCACAGCCTCAGAGGAATGCCTTGAGCCTCATGGGTTTTTTAAATTTTTCCTGCTGCATCTTCACTACTCAGCCCCTGACCATGCACCCAAGGAAGGGCAATCCTGACCCTGCCAGTGTTGCCAAAACCCACCGCTTATCAGCCCCAGGCATCACGGCTCATGGTCAGGAACGACAGGAGCTGAAGTTCCCCTCCCTGCCCACCGGGAAAACCTCAATTCCCCCTCTCGGTAGTCAATTTTATTTAACCATCATTTTAAGAATTAAGGATTTTAGATGTTTTAAGATTTAAGATTACAGTCGCATTTTCTTTTTTCTTAGTTTTGCAGAATTTGTTATTTATTTTTTGCTTTATTTATTGTTTTAATCATTGTATTACAGTGGTACCTCAGCTCACAAACACCTTGGTTCACGAACAAATCGAGTCATGAACAAAAATTTCTGAAAAATTTTGACTTGGGTCGTGAACACCGCTTTGGGTGACGACCAAGATCACAGTCATCTCCCCCCACTCTGAGTGGGAAGGTCGCCACGATCACAGTTCCGTTCATGCAGGGAAGGCATCCGTGATCAGAGGCACGCTGCTGCAGGAAAGACAGGAGCAGCAAAGCAGAGCCGTGGGGAAGATGGCTGAGATTCCGCCTATCTTTCCTGCAGGCACACACCTCTGATCAGGCACGCCTTCCCTGCATGAACAGAACTGCGATCACAGTCATCTCCCCAGCCCAGCGCACCGTTTGCGCCCATCTCTCCCTCCCCCAGTGCGCCTGCGATCACGCCCATCTCCCCCCCCCTCACCCCCAGCACACCGGGATGACGGGCATGTACAGAGATGACAGGCACGATCTCGGTCGTGCTGGGGGGGGCAGGGAGATGGCCGCGCTTGTGCTTGGGGTGGGGTGGGGGGAGAGAGCCGTGATCTTTGTTGTTGTCACTTTGCTTCACATTTTTCTGATTTAAAAATGGTTACAGAATGGATTAACCTTATTTACATTGAACCTTATAGGGAAATTTAACTTGGCTCACAACCAATTTGGGTCACAATCAGAGTCCTGGAACGGATTAAGTTCATGAACCAAGGTACCACTGTATTGTTGTTGACTATAATTTTATTCTTATTACTATTTTTAATTATTGTAAGCCACCCTGAAACATTTTATCGGGAAGGAAGGGGTAAAAATGTTTTAAATAAATAATTTTCTTGGCCTCAGAAGTCAGACGGCTCTGTTCTTTCTAGTCCAATCCAGCTGCAAGGAGGTGCAGCTGGTCAGTCAGAGCTCTAGTTCTCAGCTTCAAGGCTGGCCCACTGCCTCCAGTCTCAGAACGGAGCAGGGAGATCTCCTCTGCCTAAGGTTGTTCCAGGAAGGCAGGAAGGACATCATCATACTAATCACCAGCTGGTGATTCAACTCACAGCCCAAGGGGGATGGTACAGTATCTACAAGGCAGAGCCGGACTGTTCGTTTGTGGTGATTAAAATTCTATACAGAAAGGGGCTTGTTCCAGTGGGCAAGGAGGAGGAAGCCAGGATATGGCTACCCTGACCTCCTTCCAGACCCTTTTCCTCCACCTCTGAAGCAGCATTGCTGGACAGGCAAAATAGCCCATTTTACCAAAACAAAGACAAAAACAAAAGAGAGAGAACACCAATTGCAGGTAAACAGGTAAAGATCACCTCTGCCACTCCTCCCACACCTCTTCCATCCTCAGCCTACAAGGGCGTGGGATACACAGAACCCTCCAAGTTTAGAGGCTTTCATCTCATGTGGACATCATCCATACGACTGCACCTCTGGAGTATTTTTATCCTGCTACTCAGATACAAAGGCTCCAAAGGTGGCTGACTTATACTCAGTATAGCAGAAGTCTCCTGCCTGAGGACTTGCAATCTAAAAAGACACACAAGAAGAAAGGAAAGGGGAGGAAAGATGGAGGAAGTAAAACCCGACCACCATCTACATGGACGTTACAATCAAGTTCGGGGTCTGCCTCCAACCGCTGCCTCTGGCTCAGTTGCTGGCAACAAGGAGAGGGACCTCTTCAGTGGTGGCCCCCCAGTTATGGAACAAGCTCCTCAACTGAGGCTGCCTGGCACTGGTCTATTTTTCTGATGCCAGGTTAAAACTGTCTTCTACCCCAGGGCATTTAATTAGTTTACTAGGGCTTAGTAAATTGCTTAATCAGGTCCCACAATTTACCTTAAGTTACTGGAATTTTTATGTGTGTTCTAAATTTGGTTTTAAATTTTGCATGATGATGTTTAATTTTGTTTTATCTTGTGATGTATTTTTATACTGTATTTTGAATGGGTCCTGTAAACTGCCCAAAGACCTTTGGCTATTGTGCAGTATAGAAGTTAAATAAATAAATATACAGGCTGGTAGAACAGCTCCCTTTCCCACCATCTTCTCCCTCAGTGCTCCCTGCTGAGAACCATGGGTGATGACAGCTTTCTTCCAGAGCTCCCAGGCATGACCTGGGCTCATCTCATATCCAAGTAATCTCCTACTGGCTTCATCCTTTCCTCTCCCAAACAAAAGTGTTAGATTCTTCTCTTCTGCAGTGTGCTTACTCACTTTAACACCGCCATGGCTCACTTTGTAAAGTCCTTTAAGACCAAATTATTTCATCCCCCACAAAAGAAAGAATGAAAAACAGTATGAGAGAGAGAGAGAGAGAGAGAGGGAGGGAGGGAGAGAGAGAGAGAGAGAGGCTTAAACTACTTGCTTTTATTTTGAAGAAGAAAAAAAGTTCCAGCAGCAACACCCATTCTGCTCTGGTACAACTGGGAGCTGCCCCTTACCTCAATAGCTGGGCAGGGAGAGAGCTGGAGTGGTACGAACAGAGCAATAAGGGAAAGCAGCAGCAGGAGAAAAAACTGGTGAGCCCTCCCACTTTGGGTTTTCTACTGCCCTGCTCGCTGCTGTAGGCAGCCCTGGTCAGATTCCCTCCCCCAGGCCGCCACCTCCACCATGCAAGACAAAAAAGGCTCCCCACCCAAGCCTGAGTGAAGATCCCTAACCAAAGACTCCGCTGCATATTTATTAAAGTCCTGACTGCAAGGCATTGACATCATTTTGTGTCACGTGATACACGGCAGGGCAAGCTTGGACTTGTCCTTGAGATGGTTCCCTGTTTGGAGGACAAACAGCAGGGCAAGCCTGGACTTGTCTAGGTAACACGGAGGCAGTGCCTGGGATGAAATAGACAAGACTCTAGCCTTGTCTCCTGGGAAACTTGAACTTGGTTGGTTCACTGCTTGTGAAGCAGGGAGCACAGCTCTCAGGCACGGGGAATTCTTACTTTCATGGGGGTAGTCATGCTCAGGGACCTAGCACTGAAATGTAGGACTCAGCAACAACCATCCTCATGCAATGGGATGTTGAAACTTTGGGGCGTGGCCTTCATGGGAAAAATTACAAAGGCAATGTGGGCCTTGTGTACTTCTAGGTGCTCTACTTCCTCCTCATTGAGTAGGCAGCACGAAACAGATGAGGCCCAACTCCTCCATCTACTCATGGCAGCTTGTAGAAAGATCTAGCAGAGAAAAGCAGGGTGGTCCCCTACTCTATTCTCCAGTGGGCTTGTTCACACATCACCACGAGCCTTGCTGAGAATAAATCATGGCAGGCTGATTGCTTGCTTGCTAGCCCACATTACTTTTGACAGTCTTTTCTTCTGCAACCCTCTAGGATTCTCCAGGAGGCCATGACCCCATCCCTTAGCCCAGTGGTGGCAAACCTATGGCACACATGCCACAGCAGGCACGCAGAACCCCCTCTGTCGGCATGGAGCCAAGTCGCCCCAGCATCACCCCAGCAGCCGAGCATCGTATAACAGCACACATAGGGGCCATGTGCATGCTTGGAAAGGAGTAGCGGTGCCTGGCAATGACGTCACGAGATGCGACTCGTCCGAGCTTTCACATGGCTGGTCAGTGTGCTGCCAAGTATATCCATATACAGTGGTACCTTGGCTCACAAACTTAATCCGTTCCAGGACTCTGGTCATGACCCAAATTGGTCGTGAGCCAAGTCAAACTTCCTCATAAACTGCCCAAATAAGGTAGTAAATAATGTAAATAAGGTTAATCAATTCTGTAACTATTTTTTTAACCACAAAAATTTGATGCAAAGTGACAAAGAACAAAGGTCACGGCCATCTCCCCACAGCCCGAGCAGGAGCGCAACCATCTCCCCCACCCCCCAGCACAACTGTGACTGCGCCCATCATCCCTGCATGAGCACAACCGTGATCCATAGACGGGTGATCGCAGGCGCACTGGGGGGAAGACAGGCGTGATCATCACCCGATGCAGAGTTTGTGACCTGAGGCAAAATTTTTCAGAAATTTCTGTTCTGAACTGAGGCATTCGTGAGCAGAGGTACCACTGTATTTGCTTGGACTGGCTGTGAATTTTAATACATTCATTTTTATTAACACAAGATTTTAGCTTTGAGTTTTCCTGTGAAAAATTGAAATGTAATACCTAAGCTTTAGCAAAGAGATGTTCTAATTAAGAGACAGAGATTCTTTTAATGTTGTGCTGTCCCCCTGGCATATTTGAATCTGCAGTATTATATTTAGTTGTTTGTGAAGAATTTAGTAAAACAAGAGCAAGGATATATATATTTGCTTGGACTGGCTGTGATTTTAGCAGAAGCCCCCACATGGTAGGAAATGCACTCAGATGCCTTTTTCAGAGCAGGCCAAAAGCTGGTGGTCAGTGAAACCAGCATGCATACAACAGCAAAGATCACATTAATTGTGCAAAAGCACGCCAAATGCAAACTTTTACCTTTCAATAAAAAGCTGTTTGTATCATTGAAAGCTCTGTTATTGTGTTTTTCTTTTAAGACAAAAGATGTTAATGTATGAGTTTTTTTATACTAAAACTTCAGTATTCAGGTTTTATTGCAGTGTTAGCACTTTGCAATAAACAGGTGGGTTTTGGGTTGCAGTTTGGGCACTCGGTCTCTAAAAGGTTTGCCATCACTGCCTTAGCCCAACCTCCTTTCCCTCAACCAACAACTGCTTGGTGTTTTCTGGGTGCTGTGTGCTTCCCCCATTCCCATTCCAATGCCATTTTCCCCATTACAAGTGCAAGCAGTCCCTTGCATCCAAACCAAGGCAGCTTCAGATCCAGCAGTCAAGATCTCTGGCAACACTGGGGCTTCTCCTCACTTGGCTGCAGGAGGCTGCAAGAGGATGCTGTCTCCCTTCGCAGAGTAATGCAAATAAACACTTCTTCCACAGGACAGGGGAGACTGTGTTAGCAAGTTTCTGGACTGTACTAGTTCGGGCTGCACGGGTGAGGAGGCACAGAGTTGCCTCTGAGTAATCTTACAGGGCTTTGCATTAGAAATATAACAAACCAGCCAGCACGTTCCACATGTTTTGGATTGCAAGTCCCAGCTTCCTGGCCATTGTCCTTGCTGGCTGCGGCCGATGGGAACTGAAGTCCAAAACGTCTGGAGGGCACCTTAGGGAAGGCTGGACTAGCAACTCAAGAGAGGAAGGTGCGGTTCGCTTCTTCCCGTCCACCAGTTCACTTCTTAAAGGTTTTTGTTTTTTTCTTTTTTGCTTAACCGGCGGCACGCAAAACTAAGGTACCGACAGAGAGACGGAAGTCCAGTCCAGAAGTCGAGGCTGTCCGCGCGGCGGTGCGGCAGCGCTCCCAGGGAGGAAAATGTTGGAACAGGGCAGAGCCAGCCTCGGCCAGCCTTTTACAGGCGCCCAAGCGTCGCTCCACGGGCATGACCAAGGCCCCGTGCAGGGCGCTAGGGGGAGCGCTTCGAAAGGCTTGAAGACCTGGCGAATGGCGGAGGAAAGGCCCGGACACCGAGACGCGCAGCGGCCAGAGGATCGAGCGACGGGGAAGAGAGACCGGGCTCGGGCGGGGAGGAGCGGAGGGACGCGATCAGGGCGGGCAAGGATGGAAGGAGATGGTAAAAAGGTCGCAGCCCACCGCACCGAAGAGAGCGAAAGTGCCGCCGGACCGAGAGCTGCAGCCGTCGCAAATGCCGCTGGAGTCCCCATGGATCCCTGTGGGAACAACGACCTGCTAGCGAACGCCGCTGCTCGGGGGGACACGGGAGCCGTGGAAAGGCTGCTGGACAGCGGCGCCGACCCCAACGCTCTGAATTCCTTCGGCAGGACCCCGCTCCAGGTGAGTCCTTCCCGGGACCGGCGGCAGCAGATGCGCCAGAGATCCACAGGGTGGAGTAAGAGGAGAAAAGGTGCGGCCCGTACGGGTCGACGCTCGGCGCTGAGCAGCAAGCGCCGTCCAGGAAGGAGCTGACTGGCTGGGCTTTGACAGTCCGCGGCCGGAGAAGGGCAGGAGACCGCAGCCCAGCGGTGATTGCTCGTATCAACCTCGGTTAAACCTTCCCGAGGCCGCAGTCCCAGGCACCGTAGCCCGACAGTGAGGTCCGCCCAGTCGAAAGCCGGGTGCCCCGAAGTTCCAGAGGATCCAATGGAATCCTTGTCCAGGTTCCGTGTTTAGGGCTGCAACCCTACAAATTGAGCCCGCAGATTCGCCCCGTCTAGGGCTGACAATCAGGACGCACGCTCACCTCAAAACTGCACCCGTACCTTTCCCAAATGCACAGCCCTCCCCAAGAAAAACAACTATAAAACCGCTCAGATGCAAAATATGAATGATACAGAGGTAGGCTCCACTTTTTTAAAAAATCCGGTTATGTGTCCAAACGACCCAACAGGGGGGTTTTGTTTCGTGTTGCTGCTTTTTTTGGGGGGGGGGCATGGCAGAGCTTTGGCTTTTGGCAGGCACTTTCCAGGTATTCCCCACCACCACCTCAGCTCAATTGCTACTTCCAAAGTTAGGAACATTTCAAGGTACCCTAACAGAGGAAAGTGGCTCCAATTTCTTTTGGTGGTATTTTATTTCCTTGAGATGCTGGGAACAATTGAAGGCAAAAAGAGAAGGGGACGGCAGAGGCTGAGATGGTTGGATGGGGTCGCTGGAGAGGTGGGTGTGGGCTGCGTGTACTGGGGCATGGTGGAGGACAAGAGAACCTGGAGGAATATTGTCCATGGGGTTGCAACGGCATAACTTTTCGACAATCATATTTTCTTGAAAATATATATACACCTAATGACAACTTGAGTGGAGGTTGCGTTGGCTTTTTGCTGAATCATGGGTTGCCATTATTTATAAATTCTGCCTGATGGTTTAAGGATCCACTGTGCATCACAATGGATCCAGAGTTTATAACCCAAGAACTGGAATTTCTTCCTTAATTGTTCATAATAAATCACCTATTTTTAAACTATACTGCAGTATTTGCTCATAAGAACAGCCCAAGATTTAATTGCAATCCATACTCA
This sequence comes from Varanus komodoensis, assembly GCF_004798865.1. Lineage (NCBI taxonomy): Eukaryota > Metazoa > Chordata > Lepidosauria > Squamata > Varanidae > Varanus > Varanus komodoensis. The sequence continues at coordinate 17,333,207 of NW_025335550.1, read as the reverse complement.
ATTTGTAATCCATATTGTTATGTGCAGACAAGGTCTCTACATTACATGCCCAAAGGTACTACAGAACAGAACAGAAAAAGCACAACTGTCAGCCATTGTATGTTAGCCATTACTTTTTCTGTCCTTATTCTGGAATAAAAGATTCACATACTGCATGAGGAAGAAATGCATTTTTCAGTGGAATCTTGTGTATGTTTACTCAAAATGTCCCATTCAATGCAACTGCAATTAAGTGCAGACAATTTGCAGACTTAAACACACTTACCAGGAAGTTTTATGGCTCCTGGAGCGCCTGTGCACAGGCATACCATGGATGGCCATCAGGACTGGTGGCGACTGGTAGCCTTCCCCAGAAATGTGTCCAGTGCCCAAAAGTGATGGTTATTGTTGCATCTCGTGGAAGTGAATTCCGTGGTTTAACCATGAAGAAGCCTTTCCTTTTATTTGTGAGACAGAGGTTTATCTGTGAGGAGAAAGTGTAAATAGTGGTTCTTCATTAAACGACAGGACACCCCCCCCCCATAGGTGTCATTTTAAAAGTGAGGTACAATGAATATTATAGATGAATGCATATGTGAACGAATGGATAATATCCTTCCAGCACTGAAGCTAGAGAAGCCATATATGTGTCAGTTTCCAGAAGATGAGTAGGAAGAGTGTTCGGACTCAGTTACCACCATCAAGTGCCTGCTGCAAAGCATTTATCTGCCTGTTTCTGCTATGCTTCATCTACAATTCTGAATTTTGAGCACCAGGAAGACTTAGGAGTTTTCCTGTTTATTTACATTTCCTCAGCTCATCATAAAGCTGAAATACTAGCAGCACAGTTGTAAAGCAAGGGAGGCTAAGAAAGTGCAGCCTGCCTGCCCTTGTCCTGGTGAGTTCTGATTTCTCAGTTTCAGTGCATCCCTAACCATGCCTCCTCAGCAGGAAGCCCTGCTGAATTCAGTGGGGCTTACTTCCAGGCAAATGGACACAGGATTGCAAGCCACAATCCTACAGCCATTCCCCTGCATGTAAACCTGATTGAGCTGAACATGGCTTCCTTCTAGTCACAGCTAGAATCGAAAGCTTACTTTCTTCTCCAGCTCCACTTCCACTATCCTTCACTGAAATGTGCATAATGAGAGCCACACCTCCTTAGAGTAAGTACCCTTCCCCATGGGGCTTCCTAGCAAATGTGTACTGAATCTTATTCCTGGACCTGCTAAACTTTCTTTTCATGCACAAAGTTTTATCATTAAATGTTGAAGGGCACAATCCAATGTATGTTTTGATAGCCAAAAAAAAAAAAAGCCCAACATCTTCAGCCAGCTGTTAAGTTGTAGGATTTTTTTCCCTGTCAAAAGTAAATGACTTTATATATTTTATTTTATTTTATTTTATTATTTAAACCTTTCGTATGCCGTCCCCTATGCAAGGCATCTCCAGATGGCTCATAATGCATTAAAACAATCAATAGAATCAAATACATTAAAACTATCCAAGCAATAAAACATATAACCAATAGAGTCTGTGCTGGAGCATGGAAACACTCCCATCCTGGCTTTGCATCTAATTTGTTCCTTCTCTCAACAAACAGAAACGAGAAGAAATAGTTGTCTTCCAATGTCAATTTATAGTGCTCCTCCTTAGACAAAATACTCCCAATGTGTATCGGCCATTTTACGATGTTGCAATTGACTGGTCCAGTGTCCCTTGGGAAGTCAGGGGCTCAAAATCAAAGAACACTCTTCACTAGGTTTCGGCTGTAGCTCTTCCTTGCCATCAGCAAATAAACAAAAATACAAGCTGTGGTCTACTCCATCTTAGCTAGGCTGCAGAACATGCTGCAAACTTTACATGAGCCTAAGAGAGGAAGAGTCACCCTCTAAGGCAAGCTTCTTGTTCATGTTCAGGTTTGGTCTGTGTAGCCCAAGGTAATCCCGTTCTTTAGCCCTTTGATCAAACAAGCCTGTGTTTAAAGAGACTGTAGAAAATAGCGAGTACACCCAGGCCTTTGGTAAACATCCATTCATTTTTATACTATCACATGTCAACACTGGGGTTTGATAAGACTGGCTGCGTGTTCATCCAATTGGTAGCTGGGCTTTCCCATCAATCTGTTTTTCCTTCCACCCAACTCACCGAACAAAAACACAGGCAGCCCCAGCTGCATGTCTCTCAGATCTGGTCTTAATTAGAGAACTCTCTGCCTCACAACAGTGACTCACTCCATTTTAGGGTACTGAAGAGGGCTACCAGCACAGCCTCTTTGAAGGTTTTCTTCCCAATGCTAAGAACCACCAAACCCATTTGCCTTAATAATCAATGGACAGTCTGGTTGCAACAGTTAGCATGTGGAACTGGGAAGGCCAAAGTTCAGATCTCACACTGAGCCATGATGCTCACTGGGTGACTTTGGGCCTGTCAGCTATAAGGATAAAATAGATAGGAAGAGAACTGTGCACACCTCCTTGGGTTCCTTAGAGGAAAAGACAGAATAAAAATGTAGATAAATAAATACAGAGTATTTGTAGATCCTGTTATCTCAGGCTGTGATCTGAATAACAGTGCATATATGTTGAAAGCTGGTGTGGTGGAGAAAGTGTTGAGCTGAGAACCTGGGACAGCCAAGTTCTAGTTCCCACACAACCATGAAGCTCACAGGGAGACTTTGGGCCCCTCACTCACTCTCAGCCTAATGCACCTTACAGGGTTGTTGTTATGGGGTAACAAGGAGAGGAGGAGAATCTTATAAGCTGCCTTTGGTTCCTCACAAGAGGAAAAGTAGAATAAAAATGCAATGTAATAAAAATGATTAACTGAGAAGTCCCATTAGGTTTACTGGGCTAGTTCCCCAGCAAGTATATGTTTCAGCACTGCAGCTTAACTCACATGAATTTCATTTGAAATAAAAATTGGACTTCCAGTTTATTGTTACTGTGGTGGTGGTAATAGTTTAAGATCTAGGGAAGAAGCCCTGTTTAGATTAACATGCAGCAAGAGGTCTGCAAGGAGCCCAGGCTTCTCAGCAGTTGGCACCCACTGTTGGAACTCTCACCGATTGAGGCTGATCATCCCAGTGCCCAGAAAATTCACTCCAGCTGTGGTGGTTGTATTTTCCTGACTGTTCAGTATTTTCCTGACTGTTCAGTGTATTCCTGACTGTTTGGTTAATTATACATTTTTGACTTTAAGAACCTCTCATTATTTTCTGATGGTTTACTCCCAAGTTAGTGTGCAAAGAATTGCAGCATTAATTGTGGCAAATTAAATTGCTCTTGAAAAATAAATAAGACTGAAAGGAAAAGAGGCATTTCACTTTCAGTGGCCCTAAATTAGACTAAAAGATGTTTGGGGCTTCAACTCCCAGCATTCCTGACCCTGGGCCACGCTGAGTGGGACTTCTGGGGAGAAGCTTCCAAATTTCTGGAGACCTGTCTTCTTCCCAACTCTGGCGGGCAGCTCAACAGAGGACAGCCTAAGCACTTCCCAGAATCATGACTGGACTTCTCTCATTCCCCTTCCTCCAGGTCATGATGATGGGGAACCCCAGAGTGGCAGAACTGCTGCTGCAGAGAGGAGCAGACCCCAACCGGCCAGACCCCTCCACCGGCTGCCTGCCGGCTCACGACGTGGCCTGCGAAGGGTTCCTGGACACCCTGCAGGTGCTGCATGGAGGTGGGGCTCGGTTCGACCTGCCCAACCATCAAGGCCGCCTCCCGATCGACCTGGCCAAGAATGGGGGCCATTTCTTTGTGGTCCATTACCTCCAAGAGCTGTCTGGCTGAAAATAAGGGATGCAGTCATGGGGTCAGGAAAAGCACAAAGAGGAGAGTGCCACATTAGAGAAATGCTATGACTAGCAGCCCAGGGCAGACTTCAAGAGGTCTGGCCTATTACTATATGGTTCGCCACATACTTCTCTCTCACTGAGAGGCAGGCAGGGCGGAGTTCAAGAAATATACAGTCTGGCTCTTCCTCAACTCTGCTACTCCAAAATGAAGGCAGGGTGTTTGCTTCCCCTATAAGCACACTACCCACACATGAAGAATTAGCATGTCAAGAGACAGGAATGGACCACAGCCTCTCTCCTGCCTGTGCTAGTTTTCTGTGTATAAGGATAAAATGGGGCAATTGAACTATGAACACATAGACAGTGCATCTGATGGTACAGCTCAGCTATACTACCTGGTGCTGCTGGTTGTTTCCGATTATTCCCCCTTTGTTTATCTTGCTTCCATTGTCAAAGAAATAATAGTATTTCTGGGGGTGTAAAAAGTTTTCTACGTGTGCCATGTCAGCAGGTTTTGGGGGGGGGAGGGCACTGGAAGAAGGAGGAGGGTGCTTGACTTTTCTTTGGCTTTCATTTGCACAAGCATGTGTTCACTTCTACTTGCAGACTGCAAACAAGTAGCTGAAAAATGAAAGAATGAAGGGCAGCTTTTGCAAGAGAACTCATGAGCCCCACTTTTGATTGTGTTTTTTCCCTATGGTTTTGTTTTGTTTTGACTAAGGCTGCAATTCTATGCAAACTTACCTGGGAGTAATTCCCATTAAAAACAGTTGGGCTTACTTCTTAGTAGACTCCATAAAAGTTGTGCTTTAAGTCAGCATTTTTTTGTTAAACACTTCAAGCTCACACTGGTGCTTCCCAGTTCCTAAAATATCAGAAACATTAAAACAATGAAATTCCTCCCCCCCTGCAAATCTACCAGATTATCTAAATTTATCTAGATATAATCAACATCAATATGGTGAGATGGGCTTTCAAAGAAGCATATTTCAAATACATGAGAAAGAATTAAGCAGTTAGTTAACTGACTGCATTGAAAGCTTGTAATTTTTGTATAAATTATTATTTACAAAATTATAATGTATTAAATTATATTTTTTAAAAAAATTATATCCTGGTCAGGATTTTAAGTATATGACACTACATACATAGTGTACATTCTCAAAAAAACTAAAGGCACCCAAATCACACTGTAATAAACCAAATTTAGGGCACAGTGAAACTCCCAACACCCACTGATTTCAGCAGGATCGAAGCACACTGAGCATTCTGGTTTGTAGCTGTTCAAGGAAGATGCTTTAACCTGAGTTAAAACCCTACTGAAAGGAACTGAATACCAATAGCTAGGCAGATATTTTCATTCAGGGAATGTATATAAGGTATTAAGCCTACCCTCAGTATGTTTATTTGGAAATAAGTTCTCAATTGGGCACATCATGAAGTAAAACATTTAGTCATGCTGCTCCTGCCAAAACAGCTTAATGACGTATCATTTGACATATCAGCAAAACAGTGCTTTGATATGCCGCCCAGTTAGGGGAAAGTTTCTCTGTAATAAGAGAATTTTAGCACACTCATACTCTGCCTGCAGGAAGTGGAAAGAGAGTGAGGTTGGATCTCCTAACGCTAAGCACCACAAACGCAGAACAGAGTGCTGGTATTATTTTGACAGAGGCTGAGTGGTAGCTATTAGGGACACTCTTGTTCCAATATTCCTGCCCTGAGCAGGGGGCTGGATTAGATGACCTCCAAAGAATTTCTGGTTCTAACATTCTGTGATGCTTCCTAGAACCGAAACCACATTTTTTTTTAAATACACCAACCAGAAAGTTATAGTGGGCACACTGAATTCTATGCCCCAGACTAATTTTGTTAATGGTGTGCCCCACAGAGGACTGACATACTTTGCACTTCTGAGAGCCGTGGGTAAGGACAGTAAGAGAGACTAGCTTGTCAGTGAAAAGCTAGCTGCGCTAGTATTGGTTTCAGTAATATCTGAACAGCCAGAGAGGAATACTGTATGTGTTTCAGTTCTTTGAGATCGGGCCCTCTAGAAGTTTTGGCCTACCATTTCCATCAGTCCTCACCAGCAAAGCCAGTGGCCCTCTAAGCTGCCCACCCCATTACAGAGTACTGCTGAATGCTTCCATTTTTGATAAAGAAAGCAAGCTGAGTCAAAAAGTGGTCGGTAGACACAACAACATGATACTATTTTGAAAGACAGAATTAGTAGGAGACCCTGATCCTGGTAGGAGTAGGGAGTCCCAAATGGGATTGTATCTAAAGCTGCTTGCTTAGGTTCTCACAGGACTCCATGGTAGAGTTTGCAAAGGATTGCAGGCAAGCTGTGAGTAAGCCATATTGCACTCAGTGGGACTTCATTCTAAGCAGATATCTCTCTGGGATAACGGTACATGTGAAGTGATAGTTCACCAAGTACGCATATCAGTATTCTTTATCTGTGATATACAAATTATACAGTGTTTTATTGACTTAGCTCTGTTATTTATATTCAAATTTGTGTTTTTCTTGCTTTCTAAATTTACAGTTTTGAAAGCCCTCAGTGCACCTAGGAGATACAATGTACCAACAGGATCATAACTGGTACTTTGATATGCCCCACCAAACCCAGGCATATTATCATTATCATTATCATCATCATCATCCCAATCTTGCTCCTTTCAAGTAGCCATGTAAATAAATGGAGTAGCAAGTATATAGTCTGTTTTATACACTGCAGTCAATTATACCATAGGATCAACATCGAGGCCCTATTTTGTAATTCTCTGAGTGAGGATCAAAGGATAGCAACAACAGAAAGGGCTTCTTTGTGGTGGCTCCATTATGTAATAAACTCTGCATTGAGGCCAGCCTGGCATTAATGTTCTCATCATTTCAGTGTCACATCAAGACTTTTCTCTACTCCCAGATGCCTGAAGCATGTGATGGAATTTTTAATGTCAAATGTTTTATCAGGTCCTGATATTTTTATTGTTAATAATTTATAGCTGTTTAAGGGTGCAATCCTATGTAGATTTAGACAAAAAAAATTCTTACAACTCCCAGCATTTACCATCCATATAGGCTGGATATAATACTGGAAGTTCTAGGGCCTTTTTCCATCTAAATATACACACAACTACACCCTAAACTGTTTAAAGATTTTTGTATATTAAAGGTTTTGTATTATGTTTTCAGAATGTCAGATTTTTTGGTTTAATTTTCGTGAGCCATCCTGGGCACTTTGGCTATTGGATGGTATAGAATGTATTTATAATATAAAAACAAATTATATTTCCATTGATCATTACATTTATATCCCACCTTTTTCCCTCTTGCACGGACTCGAAGGCACCTTGCATTTTCTTTCTTCTCTCCATTTTATCTTCGCAACAATCCTGTAAGATACATTAGGATGTGAGCCGGTGACTGCATCAATTCAGTAGGAACTAGAACCCAGATCTCCTGGGTCCCAGCCCAGTGCTCTAATCAGTATACCACACTGGCTTTCAATGAACTGCTGTGTTTTCTACATTAATAAAGTAATGCATTTAGTCCAAACCAGGGCAGAAAAGCAGCTTCTTAAAAGCATTTCTGCCTATCAGTTCACCGTTGCGTTAGACGCTTCACTATACTCTGTAACCACTCCTACAAAATTCTATTTTTCAAAAGCAGCTAATACCAAACATGAGATCTCACTAGACAGGAGAGAGGGGAGTTTTGCATTAAATTTGCCACAGGAAGCCACCTTCCCATGGCATGTTGCTTTGCAGCTTTCCTCATGTGAATCTTTTGCCACCCTATTGCATGTTTCCTTGTCCCTACCCTGCATTTGTTCAAAATACAGTGACCAGAATCCATGCAAGGGGCAAGAGACATGTAGCTAGTGAGACAATCTATGGCTACAGTTTAGGAAACCTGAGGAAAGATACTTACACAATATGCAAACTAGCTCTTAACCCAGCTAAGAGCTCTCAGGGGAAATGTCAACCATGGGATGTCAACCGTAAGAAGCAGTATCTTACTGTGGGTGAGGAACCTCAAGCCAGAGGTTCATATCCAGCCCTCTAGGGTTCCCCACATGGCTGCACCTCTTTCCTGTGACCCCACACCATTTCCTCCTTGCCCCCACCCATGGATGGATTGGTGGTTTCTCACCTTTTGTGCAATTTTCCACTGTTTTAAAAAGTTGGAATTCCTTTTCTTTGTTACTAGAAGGAAAAAATGTAATCTAATATATGCTGGAATATTATATTTTTTACCTCTCCTGTTTTGTCTTCAGCCCAGCCCACCCCTACTGGAATTCAGGCACCTAAGAGCTTCTCAGAAACTAAATTTAGCCCATGGACTGAAAAAGCCTTTCTTTGCATGGTCTACCAATTTGAGATGCACTTTGAGGGTTGGTAAAGCCAGGAAATGAGATCAAGCATCCAAATGACTTTGCTGAAGTGTCAGTCTGTTTGGGGAGCTTTTGGTGGGGGGTTTTGTTACCCATCCTAATTATTTGGAGTGGGCTATAATAGAAATATCTTTTAATAAAAACTATGTCTGTAAAACCTCCCTACCTTTCATCTAATGTTTATTTGGCTTGACTCTAGGGGAGGATTTTTCTTCATTGTGCTTCGGTGGGAGTCAATCCTATGGAATCCTATGGAATTTGCCTCTGAGAAGAAATGCATGGTCTTGTTCTGTGATTAACCTTGGAGACAGAGTCCCGAACTCAGTGGATGCCTTGTCTGCCCAAATGAACTCTTCTAATCTTATTGTTTGGGGTTAGAACATGTGAGTGGGTGGAGATCCCCCATCTTTCTCTGAAAGAATATTAGTGTATCATGAACAATAACAACCAACTGATTAAAGACATCTATGTGTTTATAGCACTTACCCACAAAGGAGACTGCACCTTCCCAGGATTCACTTTATGTCTCCTAATCAAGTCTTTGCACACTGACCACCAACAGTGTGTCCAGTTGATAAACTGTACAAATTTAAAATTTTGGAAATTCAATTTAAAAATTTTAAATATATGACATTTTAATCTGGATGTACATTTTAATCTGGTGGTAGTCTTATCTATTTCTGGATTCAATTCAGTTTGGATTTCTATTACACTGACCTGTGGATTACACTGCAGACTAGGTTTTTCCAAGTAGTGTGGACATACAAACCAGGAGTTTTTTTTAAACTGGGGAGGTTGTGCAAATGCACACTTGTGCTACTATAGACTTGCACAATTGGAACAGAATTCTCTTATTCTGCTCATAAAATAATCTGATTGCAAAAAATGAATGAACAACATAATGAAAGATACCAGATAAGAATGGCCCTGAGAAAATATGTCCATCTGAATGATCCAACCCCACCAATGTAGAAACTCAAGAAAATCAACTGCCTGTCAGGTAAGTTGCAGGTAGGCACCAATAGGAAGAGTCCAGAGGGGAGATGAATTAACCTTAAGTTTCCCCATATTTTGGCCTGCTCATTGCCACTATGCCTTTTCCACCCCTCAGTGTATTCTTGTAGTTTCCATCTTTGTGACTCTGAATGAGAGTGGATTACAACAGGAGGAATACACACAATTAAGAGGCAAGGATGCAGTAACAAAGCATTTTAATCCTGGAAATCTGTCTTTTCTTGTAAAGACCATGCTGCAAGATTTCTCTTGTTTCCCTCCGTAAAACCCACCTTTTCTTTGATGCATTCTGTTGGCTTTAAGCTCTTCAATCTCATTCTAACTCGAACAATGGTTGAAAGGTCTTCAACTTCAATAGACCAAAAACAGACTGGATCCTTACCCCTAGAATAGGGATGAGCAAACTCTCCCTACAGATACAGCTGGAGTACTATTCCCACCACTCCAACCAGGGTGGCAAATGGTTTGGAAGATAGGATTTGTAGTCCAACAACATTTGGAAAGCCACTCAGTGCCTCAGTTAGCTAGTTTTACACCCTGGACTTAACTGTTTTATGCTGCTGGGGGAGGGGGCTTTTGATGGTCAGATATATTGCTTTAGTTGTGAGGAAAACAACAAACATTTATTTTGTCTTCCACAACCCCCATACAACCACTTCCTATTTTGCACCTACTTCTACATCTATTAACTTTTTATAAAACATGACAAAAATCTGATTTTTCTAAAGGAAAACTTGGAACATGTGCAGTTTCTCATTTTAAACTCAAATTCAAGTACTGTCATGACTATAGAAATAAAATGGGGTTTGCTTCTGCTGGTCTGGCACATAAATATTTGGGAATCAGTGGCATTTTGTGCAGAAAAGGCTAATATATTTAAAGGTGAAAATAATGAAATGAGCGTCTGTAACCACAAACTTGCCTGGCTAGCAACTCACTGTCAATCATATACTTTAAAAAAATTAAAGACAGACAGACAGTCAGACAGACAATTTCTGGCTGGCCCAGAAATTCCAAGTCTGGTGCAGTGAGCTGCTCCCATCACTTGCTACTGTCCAGTTTGTCTTGCAGGGCCTGGAAGAAGTCTCTGGGTTTCTATTGTTTTGCTCATTGTCTATTTCATATTGTAAGCAGGACACAGACTATTTGGGACCTATGAAAATCTGTAAAGCATGCATGCATTAATGTCACTAGGACAATTTCACAGACACCACTAAAGGCATTTTATCAGTGACCTGAGCAATTGCACCCAGCTTGTTGAAATAGAATTGGAAAAACAAGAGCTATCTAGGTTTCACTTTAATTACCACAGACAGCCTATTTGCCCGGATGTCTAAAGAAGAATCTTTATGTCCCAGAAGAAACTTCACTGACAATTGTTACCAGAACAGCTCTCAGCATATTTAATTTAAAAATAAAAACAGACTAAAACAATGTTTCTTGAAGGCCTTTTCAGTAATCATACCCTGACTGTGGAACAACTGGTGGGTAACTGTTGGCCAGCTGGTGCGAACCTTGTGGTCTGTTTGGTGCCTTTTCATTCATCTAGACCTTTGCAATAACTCACTCATGTTCCATACTTCGGTGATTCACTTTTAAAATCAGTGTTTTAATGGTGCTTTCATTTTTAATGGCTGCTAATTTTTTATATATTTTTAAAATGTTGAAATTATATGCCCTCATGCCCCTTAAGATCTGCGGGAGAGGGCCTGCTCAGAGAACCCTCCCTGAAGGAGGTAAAAAGGATATCTACTCAGAGGAGGGCCTTCTCTGCAGTGATGCCCAGATTATGGAATGATTATGGAATGGAGAGGTGCCCGAGGAGGAGCTTATATTCTTTTCAGCACCAGGTTAACTCCTTTTAACTGTTATTTAAAAAGCTAATTTAAATTTTAATGTTTAACATATACTTTTATTTAACGTATTTAATTGTATTTTTGGTTAATTGCTATTTATTGCTCTTTTATTTTTGTTGTTTTAATGATTGTAAGCCGTCCAGAGATGCCATGCATAAGGGACGGCATACAAAAGTGTTAAATAAATAAGTTGTTGGGCCAGCTGCTCAGTGAAATTGTTATAGGATAGCTGCTACAGATATATGGTGAATATATCAATTAAAAAATCTTGTCTAATGGTGCAATCCTATGTGAGTTCAGCTGAAGAGTGGAATTTATTTATTTATTTATTTATTTATTTATTAAACATTTCTATGCCGCCCCATTCGCCGAAGCCTCGGGGCGGCTCACAACATAAATTAAAATACAAGAAATAACAATATAAAATAAGTTGCCCTGGCCAGAATCATACATACATGCAATCAGAAATAAGCCCACTCAGCACAATGGGAATTACTTCTCCCCAAGAATGCATACAAATGCCCTGCAGATAGGCCAAGCTTCCAGACCATGGGAAAGTATTGTAAAAGCATGGAGCCATCACTGAGAAGGCGCAACTGTTGAGAGCAATCCCACATCTGATAGCAGTGGAAGTTAGGAGGTAAAATACCTTATTCTTAGACCTCAAATTGCTGAAAGTTACATATGGGAAAGCCTTGCTTAAACTACAGCTTTCACACTGAATGTTGGACTATCTAGAAGTATATAGCCCATCTGGTAGTGCCTTAGTAGCTGTGGCTCTCCTGCCTTCAGTATAGTTCAAAGTGTAGAAAGGAAATTACCCCTGAAGCCCCGTGTGAAGGGACAGCTAAAATGCAGAAAGGGTTAAGAATAATTGTGACCCCTGCTGAAAGTCCAGCTTTGCCAGAAAAAATATTGCTGTTCCAGAATGCACTACAGATTCTTAGCTGACTCCAAATTAATGCCAAACAACAAACAGACTAGAGGGAGCTTGTATGGCCTAGTGGATAGAGTTGCACACAACCTTGGATAGCTGGTAACAAATGGAAAAGTCACTATTTAATGACAAGTCTGTCATCAAAGAGATTGGGGGGAGTCCATCTACCCTCACATCTTTATGGTGAAGGCCTATGTGCCAGTCTGGAATTTGTTCCTTGACCCTAGAAGTGCTAGTCTGGCTGCCCTGGGGTTGGGTCCCTTTTAGTACTCCCTCATGTTACCCACTTGTTCCTAGATAAAAGAGGGACAGGGAACATGTGGCTCTTCAGCTGTCGTTTCTCTGTACTTCTCTTCATGCTTGATGGGAGCTAAAATCCACCAGCATCAGGAGTACCATGTGCCATAAATGTTTAGATCTGACAATGGCATTGCTAATTATGATTAAGACAACAGGAACTTGTTTGTCTTTGATGCTGACTTTCTCGTGCTCCTGCTTTTCCTAAGAAGTAACAGATGATGGATGCTTTGTGGGCAACTTCAAGGAGTGCATAGTAGATCATGGGCATGTGTGTGTGTGCTCTGCATCTTCATTCTTTGAGAGAAAACATGCTGCAGAGAAAAAATGATGAGCATACTAGTTTATATGTGAAGGCAGAAGTAGCTAGAACAGAGCAGGGCCCACAGAGTTGCAGAAAATGGAGTCAGGCTGAGGCCTACATTCAGCAGCAGAGCTAAGATGGCCGACTGATTGGCAGTTGGTGTCAAGGTGGCTTCCTCATGGCTCAGGGCCAGTCTCATCCTCGTCCTTGCCAACTCTCTTTTACATGTGCACTCACTATCACTTTCACAAAATCTCCAGCTACTTTGGGATCACAGATGCTGCCACATGCCCTAATTTTTGAACCAGAAACCGGAAGTATGAAGTTCTGTATCAGAATTTTGCCTTTCAGTACTGAGCTGCTATGCTCAGTGAAACTAAGAAGGATTAGACCACCGTCCTATACATGCCTACTCAGAACCAAGCCCCACTGATGTAAATAGTACTTCTTCCCATGTAAGTATACACAGGATTACAGTCCAAGGCTTGAAAGTACATAATTAAGAATAAAAGTTCCTCTGACCATGAACAGAGTTTCTCTCTCACACACTTTTTCATAGCTGTTACTTCTGCTTATCTTACTCTAATATCTTACTCTTAAAGCTCAATAAATCATATAACAACAAGATATATTATTTCAGAAGCCATAGTGCAATGCATCTAAATCCGGACAAGGCTGCTGTTCTACAAAGACAGAAAAAATAAAGAACATACTAGGAAGCTATAGGAGATGGATAGATTAATGCACAAAAACCGTGTTTGAAGACCCAGAAAGTATGTCTTTTAAGGCTACGATCCTATGCATGTTTAAGTTAGCTGGAGAATCATAGGAATTTTTACTGTCTTAGAATGCATAGGATTACATTCTAAGTGCTGCTAACAAAGAAATGCCCAGCCTATGATATCCTGTTCGAAAATACAGAAGCCTGCCACGAAGAAACGGAACCGCCTGAGTATGTTTGTTTCAGAAGAAAAGGATGATCACTCCCTGTGGCCCAGCACTTGGGATCACGGGGGAATCCCAGATCAACGGTTAAATTTAAAACCACTGTACAAGCTTGGGTCTAAAGCCTCTCATCGCAAAGCATCAAAATATTGAAATTGGCTGTCTGGGTGCTGACAGATTAATTGACCCTCTGTTGTTCATCTGAAAATCTTGTTTTTACTAGGTGAAGTGTTTTGGTTGGTTTTTTCCTCCCTTTTTGATTTAGAATTCTGTGGTTTGCTTAAATGATCTTAGAAGCGGTTTGTTATTGTTTTATAATAGCAGAAATAGGCGGAATAATCGGTCCTCTAGCACAACGAGGGAGACGCATTCTCGGTCATCCTTGCGCCCGTGGCCACTGCCAAGCACAATTCACGTTGCATAATGGAAATAGCAAGAAGAAAGGCACACCCTGGAGAGAAGCAACCCGAGCGCCAGGAAGTCCTTCTCTTTTGACAGAGTCGCTCGTATCACCCTAACAGCTCACCTCCTCGAAGGTTAGTCTACCCGGTGGCCGATGTCCCGCTGCCCCTTCTTGCGCTTACCCCGGACGCCAACGGACCAGAAGAACGGAGGCGTGGGAGGCGTCAATGGATGCGCTCCCTTTGCTCCGCTCTGCTCGGGCGGCGCTGCTCACCGGGGAAATGCGACCACCCACTTCGGGCCCTAATCAGAGAATTACGGAGCCAAGTCAGTTCTTACCACCAAGCACAACTAGGAAGGTTTCTTTTTGCTCAGCGTCGACGGCGAAAGGGTCTGTTGCGGCTTCTTCGCGACGATCGGAGCCCATCTCTCTTCCAAGCGCTTGCAGGTAGGTGCAGCGCCGCTACACTAAGCGGAGGGACCTTGCGAGAAAGGAATACGCCTAGGAGGGGTCGCCGGATCTCCGCTCGGCTAAAAAGTCACCGATCCAAGACGGACAGGAAGCGTGCGTTGTGGGTCACGTGTGTGTGTATAAGTGCAAGCATTTATAAAAACTCGAATAAGAGCAACAACTCTTATTCTTTGCGATATCAGCTCACGGATGAAAACCCAAACGCTCCGGAGACGCACGCCCCCCCCCACCCGCCTGCTCGCCGGGCGCATGCTTGCTGACGCGTCGCAAGGAAAGCTCGGCAGGAGGGCTGACTGGCTGGCTGGCTGGCTGGCGAGCCGCGCCGCGCCGCGCCGCGCCGTCAAACCCGGACCGAGCCCAGCTCTGCGCGCCGGGATGGGGCTCGCTTGTCCAGCGCCGAGTTTCCCATTCTCTGTAATGATAGCGGCTGCTTTGTATCGTGGGGGAGTTCAGTTACCCAGGTCTGGGAGGTCGACAGCGCGCCGCACAGTCCCGCGCCTGCTCCGCCCCCTCCCCGCCCCTTCCCGTTTATGGACAGTGCCGCATCAATTCAAATAATCGCTCAAACGCGGAAATGGCCGCAGTTCCAAGCAGGAGAGACAAGTTTTGCGTCTTATTCGACAAGCGGCTTGCCCGTTATTTGTTGTCCCTCTCCGACTGGCTAATCTCTTGCCTTTACCATGGGAGGGCTTGGTTTAAGAGTGGAGATAGGTTAATTGCCTATGGCTTCGAAGTCAGAAACGTGCCTGTGCAATGTATTATGTACGTGGCCGTGTGTATCTAAGAGTATAGGGAGAAAAAAAAATGGCATTGACGTAAGGCGAGAAGGAGATCGGGACACCAAGCGAGCAAGCCCGCCCGCCCGCGCGCTCGCCCCGCGCACTTAGCGCCTGAAAAGGGAACGCCTCTGACACTGCCAGGGCCACGTGTGAGTCCATCACACTGGCAAAACAAGGTCATAAACGCTTTGTTAAAAAAGAAAGCCATGACTGTCTTCCTGATTGCCTCCCTTCTTCACTCAGAGGGTTTGGGACTGTGTGTGTTCTTTAGTTTTTGCTCTCTGAGTGGCGGGGCGGGCGGGAGGGAGTCGGGGTTCGCCCTTGACTTTGCAAAGGAAAACAGTTTTGGTCCTTTGCTGGTAGCCGAGAATGAAGGAGGGAGGAGCTGGAGGAAAAGGAGGAAGGGCATGGGGTGATGGAGGGGAGGGGAGGAGAACAGTGGTAGCCTGGATGGATCTCATTCCCCCACCCCCACCCCCGCTTTGTCACTGACATGCTGTACCAAAACGCAACCTGGGGATGGATATCTGGCGCGGGGGAGGGGGAACGGAAGAGGAACCACTTGCTCTTTCTCGGGATCGTTCTCTGGGCTGGCACGCTGCCACACAGCGAAACCTGTTTGTGTAAGAATCTGGAGCCATGAGCGTCCCTCCCTCTGCCCCTCCGCCACCCTCTCCCTCTCCCTCTCCCTCGCCCCCTCTCCCCCTTCCTCCTCCTCCGGATGTCGTTACGCTCCCATCTCTCGGGCTTTAGAAAAGCTAGCCACGCGCTCTCAGACGCTCTCGCAGCGACCTTGCAGGCGGCATGGGCAAGCGAGTGAAATGCTCCATCCGAGGCGCCCGGCCCGGGAAGCTTCCGCGTCGCCTGAAGCCTATTTTGCTCAAGCTCATCCGGGACATACTGAAAGATCCTCAAAGGAGCAGGCCTCTGCGCCACTCTCTAATGCTGATCGTGAGGAAGCCGCGCTGCCAGCCGAGCCTGGCCCCTCAGCCGAAAACAGGTAGGCAAATGCCGACCACCTGCCCAGCAAGTCAGCGCCTCCCCCGGCGGGTTCATTCGAGCCGTCTTGGTATAGCCTAGGTTTGCATCTTGCTCGTGCAGAGAACTCCTTTTCCCAGGAAAGAAAAATGTTGTGCTTCTTCTAGCTGCACTTTCCAATCTGCCTCTTCCCTTCGTCTAAGTGATTCTGGCATTTGTAGCTACCTATGAATGTTTATTCTCCCCTTGAGTAGGATTGTGTTTGTTTTAATTTAGCGACTTCTTGAATGTAGACATAAATCTATTGTGTTTCCCATTGTGAGCAGCAGAAGGCCTTTCAGATATTGTTCAGACTGTCTTTAAAAGGTGATTTCGCTGAAATCACATTCTGGTACACATTGATATCCCAAGTGAGTCCATTTCTAGAAATGGTTTAGAAATGCAAATAATTTTGCAATAACAATTTCACACTTCTGAGAAAGAATGCTCATTTAGAGAAAATGTTTTTAAACAATGTAAATTACTACTATCACTGAGGGAAGAAATATCACAGAAAGAAAAAAAATGATCACAGAGCACCCCCTCCAATGTGCGTATTTTTTCATGTGTGTCTTCTAAGGCCTCAGAAAAACCTGGGCTACTTCTGTTTTCTGTTTCTGGATAAGGTAGGCCTGTACCTAAGAGGTGCCACTAAATTTGACAGCTTGGGCTCATCAAAATCAAGAACTGTCTACAGGGTTTTTTGTATGATAATATTTTACTATTGTAAGGACACAAAAGGATGAGTGAATCCTGAAATTTAAAACTGGCCACAAACACCCCCCATGTATATGAACTCCATTTGTGGAATGACACTAGATATGAAAAAGGCAACTTGGGTTTTTTTTTTTTTTTCCTTTTTCATCCTGTGCAAAGTTGATCTTTTGTGTCTTTTCTGTATTATTTAGTCTGTGCGCAGATACATTCTTTCCCAGTCAGTTATAAAAGATTTTTTTTTATTTTTAAGACCCATGTTATTGTTAAAAGTCTATTCTATTTGATATTCAAACTGAGGCCCAAATATATTAAGAGGGGCTTTCACTAACATTGGGTCTTATCTTTGGTCAGTGACCAAAGATAAGTCAGGAATTATTCTCATGCATTTCTTTCTACTCAAACATTTTCCTCCACCCGGCAATTTTGCTTTTGCCAGTCTCCTGTGAAACAAATGAGCACTAAGATGGGTTTAGGGTTAACTTCTCTGAAAAGATAAATGTGGGATGTCCACAGTAGAAAGCATGAAACCTGGGATCAGAAATAGGAGAATCCAAATAGAGCAGATTAGAAAAGACAAGCAGAGGAATTAAGCCCTGCTACTGTGATCTCATCCATTAGATAGAAGTCAATCACTGATAAAGGAAGATTTCAAGAGAAAATGGCTTCAGTCTTCTTGGGCAGACTTGTCTATGCATGTTTTATTTTTTCTGTGCAATTGTTCTAAGTTAAAAAGAGCCACATTGCTCAGAAATAAGACATATACAAACACACATCTTATGCCAACCCATAGAGATAAATATAGGTAACAACTTCAAATCCCAGTGTCTCCTCTATTACTGCATTCTTTCCCAATAAATTTTCAAGAACTCTGCATTTCAGAAGAAAGCAAGCCCCCAAACCTCGCTGTAAACTGCCATGTGCATGCCTTCGCACAGACACAGCCTTCTCATGTGTTAGCATAAAAGTACTATAATAGTTGTGATCATTTGCTTAGAATTCCTCCTGCCATTTTAAAGTGCCCAAGCCTTCCAAAATGCCTTTATTTACCAAAATATTTGTATTTTCCATAATAACTGTAAGCTATACCTCTGTCAGTTTACTTCTTTATACATGAGGCATTTTGCATGACTTTTGTTCCATGCGGGGGAGGGGAATCTAAGCACATGCTTCATTCTCCCCTTTTCTTTTTTAAAGAATAGCATTGTTATTTGAAAGCACAGAAAATAGGCGGGAAGGAAGACAAATAATACAATTTTTTGGAAATCAAGAGGCATATTCTGAAATCCATACAGGTTTTGCTTACTTTTCGTTTTATATGTTCTTTTAAAACTGTAATTGTGTAGCTACACCTATTTGTGTTCTATTGAAATTTATATATTTGAAGAGCACAATCTTAGATTTTAGTCATATCTACTGAGTCAAATAGGGACTTACTCACAGAGTAATTATATATAGGATTGTAACCCAAAATATATATTTTTAAATGCTACTCTACCACCAGACTGGTTACGGCTTTTTAGTACTTTTATTTCAATAGGGTTTTAATTTTCTGACAACTTTGCAAACTACCTTGGCTGAGTTCGGAAGGTAGAAAGGGAGTACCATCCATTTATTTATCAATTGGGTTTTTATGTGGATTGTGCCACAACACATTTTGCAAGATAGTCCTATATGCACTAACTCACACTTTCATGGAGCTTGCTCCAGTATAAATGGGCTTGAAACCAGGATTCTGTATTACTTTTACTTGTTACAGAATTCTGTGAGACTAGTTTTTGACTTAAAAATTAGGATTGCACTGTGCTGTCTTTATTACCTCCAGATTCTACCTGCTTTTGCTGCTCCAGGCTAGTACAGCTTTTCTTTTCACACATGCAGATTCCCTTTACAGCTGCCTGGCTTCTCCATAACAGAACTTGACCAATCTTCTCAGTAATAACTTGGCTGCAACTCAGACACATTTTAAGCAAAGCCCAAGAACATGTAAGAAGGATGTCTTTATCTGCCAGCTAGCTCTTCTGGAGCAGTTGGGTGCTCCTAAACAGATTGAAACATTGCACTGCACTCTATTTGTCCTTTCTTTTACAATCTTCGGATACAGCCTATTTTCTCCTTCCTGAATGTCGGCAATCCTAAACATATTTAGGCTTCGGTGAATGGGGCAGCATAAAAATGTTTTAATAAATAAATAAAATAAATGTTTAGGCAGGGAGAAGGAAGCTGAAAATACCACATGGTGTGCAATGATTTACTCTGTAGTAAGCAAGTTTAGGATTGGAGCCCTGGGCTTTTATTCATAGGCACACTTATTTGGGAGTAAGGCTTACTGATATCCACAGACTTGCTTCTGAGTAATAAATAGCACAAGCTGGGATTGGACACAAGTTCCTTTCATCTGGACCATGCAGAAATAAAACCAGGGCAACCGGTTTTCATTGTGCCAAAGCTTCTTGCCCTGGTGGGCAACCTCATGGTCCTGATCCAGAGAGGCGTGTGTTCTGATGCACACATGTGGCCACCCCTATTTCTTCCTCAAGAGTGTTAGGAAGTCAAGCAGTGCTTGCTCCTCCATGAACCTCCCCTCTCTAACGCATACCAACAGAAAACTGTTCTGGCACAGGTTATTCTCCTCCATCCCGCCCCCGCAAAAAAACCACGAGTGGACATCTCCGTGGAAAGAGAGGTGTTTTCTTGGGTGAGAGGGGTGGCTCAGTTTGGCAATATGTACCTCACCCACTCAAATAAATTCTGGGGAGTGGGCCTGAGCATTTGAGATCAAGGGAGAAGTCTGTAGAAGTCTGTACATGCACGCCCATGTTTTTGTGGATTTTCCCATCTCTTAATTTCGCATGAAACCAAATTGGGGTGGGGGAGAGAAGGTGCAGTGCCATTGCGGCAAGATTTCAGGGCCCTATGCAGCAGTAGGAGCAAGAGGAACTCAATAGATTTTGAAGAAATGCACGTTACTGTCCAAAGACGAACATGCACTTAATTGCAGTACTTCGATCAGCCTCTTTAGCATTAAAAAGGAGCCGTTTAAGTCCTTTTTCTCCAGAGCAAGCCCTTAGCAATTTGGAGGGGGGGGGAATGAAAGGGTCATGTTTGGACACGGAAAAAGCAGTTGGTCTCACACACAATGTTTCCTAATATTTAATATGGCTGCTCCTTCTTTGAGCAGAGCGATATTGCACACGTGCTTCAGAAAAACCAAACAGGAACTTGGATTTATTAATGCGTCTATTACAGAAATAAAGCTGCAGCGAAACAAGTTAGTCAAACCGAGCAATTAGCAGGATTAAGATTTCAAGCATGAATACCACAACACATATTTCTGAAGGAAAAAAAGTGCCATCCAGCCCTTTCTGTGCAATGCCCCTTTCCTCCTTGTGCATCCAGGGAGATCCACCAACGTCCAATGCCCATCTGTGCTCGTATTTATTTTATTTTAAAAGAGCTTAAGAAAGTGGATTTAAAATTACTCGGAGGGGGTGGGGAATGGGACAAACAGTTCAAAGAGCAAGGGAGATCCCCTTAAATGTGTAATAACTCGATCATATTCTTGGAGTGTTATGAACACTGTGGTGTGCCTCAGTTTCTCTTCCTATATATGAGAAGGGGGGAGGGGTATTCGCAAGTTTTTAAACATGCCTTTCTGAGGAATTATGAAGAAAATCAGAGGGTCCAGTGCAAGATTATTATTATTACATTGGATTATTATCCTGCCTTTTTTCCTCTTGTGAGGAACCCAGGACAGCTTACATGGATCCATATTATCCTCACAACAACAACCCTGTGTGACAGGTTGGATCAAGAGGGAAGACTGGCCCAAGCCACCCAGTGGGTTGGATCTCCCAGACCCCAATCCCAACACTATAACCACTTCACCACACTGTTTAATTATTTATTTGATTTGTATGTCACTACTGTAGCCCATATCCGGGCTCTTTATCAAACATTTCAGCCTTTCTGAAAAGCATGGCTTGCTTACTTTAGAGTAGTCCTGCTAAGCTAAAAGGAAGAGGCCACAGATTCAATGGGTTGCCAGACTATAGATGCAAAATTGGGTCAGAGCAGTACTGGGTTCTGAAAAGAATCAAGGCTTAGGCCCCCAGGACAACAAAACAACAAAAAGCACACCTCTGCATGTGCTCTAAAGTCTGTGAAAGTATCCTTAATAGACCCTACCCTGACAAACACCCCTATTTGTAAAAGGGTGGAGGGAGGCATTTGATTTCAGGGGAAAAAACCTCAAGCAGAAAGATTCAAGGAGAGAGAGAGAGAGAGAGAGAGAGTTGAGGGGTGCAAATGGAGGTGAAGCACATGTGGGCCCAAAGTCAGCTAACCCAGGTGATCAGATTCAGCAGAAATCACCAGGGGCCCTGGATGTTTATTTCAGCAAGTGCCCATGGACAGCAGGGTGGCCTCCCAGAGATTTGGGACCCAAGACCCAACACCATCCAGGAAATTATGTATACTCAAGGAAATGTTACTGGGACAAACCAGTAAAGTGTAAAAAAAATCCAGAAGATTATTGTCCCTGTCTGTAAACCACACTCAGATGTAGCCAACTAAGCTCTACTTAGAATAGACTCATTGAAATAAATGGGACTTCAGTTTGCTTGGGCCTGGACTTCTACTTTTATAATCCAGTCCAAAAAGCATCACTCGGAAAGAGGGAGCCAAAGAGACCTGACTTTATGTACATCTGGTAACTGCATCTGTCAGTTTTAATCTAGAAGCAAACACAGGAGGACTGATTCGGATCATAAAAGTGCTCCCCTTAGATCGGACCGCTGCATTTATTTAGAGCAAAAACACTCTAGTTTAAAAGGAATACATGTTAGACATATGTCTGAAGCCATGTTTTTGGCCTACCTCGAAGTCACAGGCGTTGGCCACACGAGTTGAACCCAAACCAGAGTCGCTCAGGCCTGCCAGTCGGACCGACGCTACCTCGAGTTACGCGCAGCGTTCCGGGCTACAGTCGATCCCGTCGCACTGACTCAAAGGAAACCACGCGGTGAGTCCCACGGGGATGGGGGCTTCTCTCCGCCGGGTACGGAGACTGCGGCCTTTGCACGCTGCGGATAATTGCGTCTACTGAAATAGCAAGGCTAACGGGCTGGGCCCTCTCCCAGCAACACTGAACACAGCACGGGTGGGTGGAACAAGCGCGGCCACGATCCAGCCAAGCGCGTATGTATTTATTCCATCTTTAGACTTGCCCAGCAATATGAGCAACCCCGTTGGATTTCGGCGGGAGAGAAGCGGCCGCACGCCCTAAGTTCTCCCATACCCAGCAATGGGACTTCGGGCTTCGGCCGGCGTATCTCAGTCGTACCTCCGCCTAGGTGCCCCTCCCCGTCAAGGGCGCAGTGACGCTCGCGGTGGAGGAAGAAACCAGCGCGGCTGTGAACGATCCTGCAGCTTCGGGAGGCCTACCGCCACAGCTCACGGTCTGGCTGGCTAAGGCGCCGCGCTCAACCGCGGCGGCCTCTCATGCACGCCAGCCTTCCCCAGCCTGGCACCTTCCAGGCATGTTGGAATGCAGCGCCCATCAGCCCCTGCCAGCATGGCCCATGACCCAGGATAACGGGCGCTGTCGTCCATCCGGAGGACCTCGGCCTAGGGAAGTGGGGTGCATTAGCAGCTCCCGTGCCCTGCCTGCGCGCTTCGCACCTGATGGGCCCCGAGCGCTGGATGCGGTGGGCCTCGGGTCTGGGCGAGCAGCGCGGCTGCTCTTGCGGCCTTAGGCCTCTTCTGCTGGGATGCGCGTGCTTCATGGGGTAGGCCACTGCCTCTTCTCCAAGGACGGGCCCCTCGCCTCCCCTCGTCATGGATCTCCCCTGAATCTCGGGGCAAGAGAGACACTTGATAGTGTTCCGACGTCCCTTTCTCTCCCGAAGATACGGAACCGCCCCAAGCACTCTACCGCCGCCCTTTGAGACATAATCCTATGTAGGTTTAGACTGGAAAAAAGACAGTGCTGACTGGGGAATGCTGGGAGTGTCAAGACTTTCATGCTCCTGTTTAAATATGCTTAAACGTGGATCCTTCACCTTCCCCAGCCCAGCGCCCGCACGACGTATTGGGCTGCTACTCCCATCAGCCCTGGCTTAGAATTATGGGAGTTGCAGGCAAAACACATCTGGGAAGGCCGTTGTGGTTACTGGCGCTCTCTCCTAGCCAAAGGCAACCTCAAGCTTCTTCGGATTTAGGCCTCCTTCAAAACCAGAATCCGGAGAAGCGCCTCCCACAAACGCGGGCACCGGGAGCCCCTCTGCTCGTGCACTTGGAGCCAAAAGGCCCTTCATCCCTCAGTGTATTACCTTCTGAAGGGTGACTAACTGGGATTGTCAGCCTTATTCAGGCTTCCCCGGCTCCAGGCATTTCTCGAAGGAAAAGGAAAAGAGAAAGCAAAACAAGGCAACGAAAGAAAGAACGCAGCAAGGGCCGATGCAGATTTAGCTACGCTGAGAGAAGTGGGAGATAGGAGAATCATAATATCTCGTGTATCTCATTGATTTCAATGGACATGCTCTTGTGGATCCAACCTAAGTTATTTATGATTACAGATTTATTAGGGGTGTAGTCCTGTGCGTGGGTAGACAGAAAAGTAAGTCCTTCACTACCCAGCCAGCCAGTTGAGACACTCCTGACTGGGGAATGCAGAGAAGTGAGCAGGACTGCACTCTAGTTCGTTTCTTTTTTCACTATAATCCTGGTATAAGCACAAATGCCATAATATGTCACTGTCTGGTATATCTGTTCCCAGTGGCCAATTTTGAGGCTCAAATCTCTCTCCACTTCAAAACTCTAGAGCAAAGGGTTATTTATGATCAGATGGTGTGAAGACTTCTCCAGACAATATTTTTTCCCAAGTGAAGACTGGGAGAGAGGACATTTCTCAAACTGAGGAGCAGTGAAGATTGACAAGACTTCTGATTCAGTTATGAAGTACTGTGTGTGTATACCTGTACAACATTCAGGTTAATAATAGAAATAATATTTGTAAAAGCTACTCTGGTTTATTGCTTATAGTGTTTGGCTTTGTCCAGGTTCTAGTCTCCATTTGGCCATGACACTCACTGGTGTTTTTGAGCTAGTCACTGACCCTTAGCCTAATCTACCTTAGCGGGTTATTGTGAGGATAAAATCAAGAGGATGAGGATCCTGTAAGCTATCCTGGTTTCCTTGCAAGAGTAAAAATTGGGGTATAAATATAATTAAATCAGAACAGAAGGCCTTATTTGGTTCTTCTAGTACTGCTAATTTTCTCAGAAAATGATTATTCATTTTGGAACTTATTCCGAAAAGTTCAAGGAGATGCCCTTGCTCTCAAATTGTCTCTCACTGGTGCTCTTCTTCCTCTCCTACAGCTATTAAGACAATAGATTCCATGACTAGGGATTGTTAAACCCATGACTAGGTCCAGCTGTCTGCTTATCCCATACCTACTTCAGTGTGACCCTAGACATGTCTGTTCAGAAAAGAGTTCTGTGGGCCTTATTCCCAGCTAAGAAAAGAGAGGATGGGAAGAAGGGGGAAAGACATGCAGCCTGATCTCAGGCATGTTTACTTAGAAGTAAGGACCACGGGCTCAAAATGACGCCCTCCAGAAGTTTTGGAATAAATGGCAGTTTCTCTGTGTGGAAAGATGTCAGCAGTGGAGTCCTGCCAGATTCTGTATTAGCACCAACACTTTTCAACCTATTCATACATTATCTGGAATTAGGAATGGGAGGTGAAGTAGCCAAGTTTGCTGACCACACCAAACTATTTAGGGTGGTTAAAACCAAAAGGGATTTTTCCAAGCTGAGAAGAGAAACATCAAAATGGCAAATGCAGTTCAGTGTAAGCAAGTATAAAGTAATGCATGTTGAGTCAAAAAAATCCCAGTTTCACGTATACACCGGTGGAAACTGCAATAGCAGTGACTGAGCATGAAGGGGATTTTGAGGTAGTGGTGGACAGCTTAAATATAGTGTCAGCCCAGTGCTCAGCTGCTGTGAAGAAGGCAAATTCTGTCCTAGACATTAATTATTTATTTATTTATTTATTTATTTATTTATTAAAACATTTCTATGCCACCCTTGCCAAAGCCTCGGGGTGGCTCACAACACAAAATAAAATACAATAAAATACAAAAATAACAATATAAAATTAACAATATAAAATAAATAACAATATAAAAGAAGTCGCCCTGGGAACACAATTAGGAACACAATAGAAAATAGAGCTGACAAAAGCTCACCTCCCTTATACAAATTTTTGGTGCAACCACACATGTTCCATTCTGGTTGCTGGATCTGAAAAAAGACATTATTGGATTGGGGGAAGTGCAGAGAAGGGCAATGGAAATGAACTGGAGTGGGGGGAACAACTTCCCTGCGAGGAGCAGCTACAGCAACTGGGCTGTAGAAAAACCCTGAGGAAAGGGAGACATGATAGATGTGTTGAAAATAGTACAGGTTGGAGAGAGAGAGCTTGTTCTCCCTTTCTCATAACACTCAAAAGCAGGGTCATCTCATGCAGCTGATTGGTGGGAGGTTTAGGTCAGATGGAAGAAAGCACTTCTTCAGTCCGGTGGGGTACGTGGGGGGAGAGTGAAAAACCTCGGGCAAAGGAGCGCGCGCAGGGGAGGCCCGTGCGGAGGAGCAGGCAGCGGACGCGCGGGGCTCGCGGGGCAGCTGCCTCCCGGGGCCCCGGGGCGCAAGGACGGGCCCGGGCCCGCGCCGCCTCGCTGCGGCTCGCGCGCGGCTCCAGGGGGCGCGCTGGGGGGGTGGCCCGCCGCCCCCGCCGCGAAGGGCGCTGCTCAATGGGCCGCGGCGACCCCGCCCTCCTTCCGGGGCCGCCCATGGGCGCCGCAGCCCGCGCGGGGCGGAGCCTGCGGCTCCTTGCCTGGCGCCCGGCGTCCTTCGCTGGAGGCTGCAGGCCGGATGGAGGCGCAGGCGGCGCGCGAGCGGCGGGCCAACCTGCTGAGCAGCGCGGCCGCCGCGGGGGACGCGGCCGCGGTGCGGAGGCTGCTGGACGGCGGCGCAGACCCCAACGGGGTCAACCGCTACGGCCGGAGCGCGATGCAGGTAGAGGCGCCGGCGGGTGGGCCGCGGGCCGGCGGGCGCTCGGCAAACGCTCCGCGCAGAGCGGGGCGGCCGCGCCGCCGCCTCCCGCGGCCGCCGTTTGAGACCCGCCGTCGAGGCACGCGGCCTGCTTGCCCGCCCTGCACACGGGCGGCCGCACTTCGGAGCGGACCCGCGCCGCCTCCTTCCTTTTTCAGTCCTTCCCTCCCTCCCTTCCCAACGCTGCCATATACCGCCGGCTACCGAGGTCTCGGCACGGTCTTTATTTCCACGCACAGTTCCAAAAATAAAATACAGGTTCCCGAATCTGGATAATCTGATTGCTAACCGTTGCTAGACCGTGGGTCGTCTTCGCGACCTCTTCTCCTTGCTCGGCTTAGGGTCTCAAAAAATGTATTTCGCTCCGGCTTCGGAAGTAACGGGGGGGGGGGATCGTTTCCTTAACGAATCCGCGCGTTACGCCCCGCGTAAGCCCCGCTCGCTCCGCCTGGCGCTCGGGCGGCCTGCCCTGCCGCGCGCGCTGCTTGCGGGGTCGCCCTCGACCCGCCCCGAGCGCTCCTCGTTGCCCCGGAGCCCCCGCCGCCTTCGCGGGCGCCGCGCCGGCCGGTCCCGGCGCCCGCGGGGTCCGGCTGCCCTCTACTTCGAGGGGGCCTCTCGGCCACTTTCCGCCCCGGACAGATTCGACGGTTGTTCTTGTCACTTTTTCTGAAGAACGGAGGCGGAATAAAACGATACCGTTTCTTTTAAAGAAAAGTTTCTTTTCTTTAATACGAGGTGTGCAAAGTAACCTCCGTACAGAGTAACCTCTGACCCAAAAACGGTCAGAATTTTTTTTTGGGGGGGTAGCTACTTAGATTTCATTGGATTACATATCCCTCCTAAGAAATTCTGGAGTAGAATTCATTTTATTGCCATGGCAAAGTGGGAATAAATGGAGGTGGGGGGAGAGGCAAGTCTCAGTGGCACAGGGCTTCCAACAAGCCTCCACCTCTCCGAATATACCACGCTTTCAAACTTGGGGGAAATTGTATCCATATCCTTATAGAATAATCTGGAATCTAAATACTCATAGACAATAACTTTGCCTGAAAGCTGGGTGTATACATAGTTACAGACCTCCATTATATTTAAGTTTTTAGTTTTAGTTTAGTTTCACAATTAGATTTTAGTGTGGAAAAATAATAGCCCTTTGTAAATCAAAAAACTATTCAAATATGTTCAGCATCCAAACAACAGAAGGAAACTTTTTGATTCCTGTATTCCAGCATCCAAACAGCAGAAGGAAACTTTTGATTCCTGTATTCTGGCAAGCGCCATGTTTTCAGTGAGTTTAAAATGCAAGAGTGCATTTTATCCTCCATTTTCTTTTAGTTTGATTGGTATGCTTTGGACTTTTCTCCTTAGAAAACTAAGAGGTGAATGTAGAAGCAGTTTTGAAGTATTGGGATGGCAGAGAAGGGAGAAAGCAAGTGTTTCTTAAGTATGGACTTTGAAAACTAAGTGGTGGGGGAATAAAAGCTACTAAGTCCTTCTTACCCCTCTATAAATACCTCAAATGCTGTCACGAAGAGGAAGTACAAGATCTCTTCTCGCTGATACCACAGGGTAGAAAATGGAATAATCAGTTCAAGTTGCAACAACCCAGATTCAGGGTAGATATCAGGAAAAGCTTCCTCACTGTCAGAGCAATGTAACAGTGGAACCAGCTGCCTAGGGAGGTTGTGGGCTCTCCCACACTAGAGACATTCAAGAAGAAACTGGACAGCCATCCGAGTGGGATGGTGTAAGCCGGTGTCCTGCAACAGCAGGGGGTTGGACCCCAAGGCCTCCATGGCTCCTTCCAACTCTACTGTTCTATGATTCTATGGCAAGTCTATGCAGAATAGCCGTAACAGAATATGTATCTTATATGCAATTGTTGGAGCGAGTCAGCACAGTTGGCATTTTGGGTGTGTCCCATGCGCTCAGGAAATGTGCACTGTGCCTCTTTGCAAGATCATTAGTGTGCTAGGCAAGGCCAGTTACAAATCCTCAAACCCCCAAGGAGGCAAAGCTGGAGACTCCAAAGGAAAAGTGACTTGCAAAGACTTCTCTGCATTTCAGGGACTGCAAACTGACGGGGCTCAGATGAGTGGCTGGTACAAGGCAGTGGAGGGACCCGAGGTCCTCGCACACCAGATCCCATCTACTCCATGAGAAGACCGCAGCGCTCGCGTTTCGCACAAATGCACATATAAAGAGCAGCCATGTGTCAACAATCAAACGGAAAATAATAGATTCTTACCTATGGTCACCTCCACTTTAGTTGCAATTCATAGCCCTCTGCTTTTGTGCCTTCAGTCAGAACTACAGCACTCTCTTGAACCTGATGCAACTTCTTAGCAGGGGCAAATTTGCAAAGATTCTAAGGGGAGAAATGTAAATCCTTGAAGCCACTGTGTCTCTGATGTAGCTCACATGGTCCATATCCACCGTGCTTCCAAACAGCATGGGTGAAAATGAAGCCAGAGGCTTCATCCAAGAGAATCTGCATGTGATCCATCAAGAGGTGAGGCTGAGTTTGGGTTAAAGCATCTTATTCACATCTGAGCTGGTCAGTTCCCAGGTGGGAACCTGCACACCACACATGCCTCTGGTCCTGTGTGTGTGTTTATTTGGGAATCCACTCAATGGAGTCAAGCCAGACTTGATTCCTAGCCCTGCTTGACTGTCTCTTGTAAGCCGCTTCGAGTATGCTTTGCTTTAAAAAGTATTTCAATATTGTATCATTCATTCATTGTGAGACTTATCCCTGCCTATGAGAAGTAAGTGCTTCAGTTAGATTTGCACCCAAGTTGCAGCCTCTTTAGGAAAGCAAGCTAAAGCTGAACCCCCTCAATGCTGGGTTGCCGCCCTGTCTGCACTCACTGACACCCGTGGAACTTGCATCTGAGTAGACCTGCCTAGGACTGCACTGCTGGTCTTTCCCAGTCCCACGGGATGGGAGCCAGTTAGTCCAGCTCCGTGGAGCCCTTGAAATCGACGAGAATTTGCCCCATTGATTTAAGTGGATCAAACTGGAGACAGGACAAAACCTACGTCCATTGGAGCCCCTTGCCTTGATCCGCACTCGCGCCACGAACCGCGGCAAGCCTCTTGGCACGTTAGTCCGCGTTCAGTCCTCGAGTGTCTTTCGGATCTCGATGGACTGAAACACCTCACATTTATACCCCGCCCTGTTTCCCTTTCAAGGAACCCAAGGCGGCTTTCATCGTTCTCCTCCTCCCCTCGATCTAATCCCACAACAGCAGCCCTGTGAGGTAGGCTGGGCTGAGAGTCTGCGACTGGCCCAAAGTCACCCAGGTGGCTCCATGGCTGAGCGGGGACTGGGACCCAAAGCCACCGAGTCCCACCCCCGCGCTCTGCATCGCTGCCCTGCGTTCACACAAAGTCGCCTCCTGGGCACGGCCTTCCGAGCGAGCTGGAGCCCCGGTGTGGCCTGCTTGCTCGGCTGTCGCTCCGCTGCAGCGGGTGCACTCGGGCCGGGCTCTCCGCGCAGCGGCGAGGCCCTTTCCTTGCCCGGGGCGCTGCCCGCCTTCCGAGTGAGGGTGCTGCGGCGAGGCGCGCCCAGCCCTCCAGCCCTCCCAGGATGCGCTCGCTGCAGGACTAGCTTAGGCCGTGCCCAAGGTTAGTTCGGCTTTGCGGAGCCCCCACTGGACCGAATGTAGGACGCATCGCTTGCGGCACCCTGGCCATAGCTCAGGGTTAGTATTTCCGTCCAATACAGGGCGCATCTTGAATTCCCGGAGGCCAGCCGACTTCTTCACCGGGCTCTCGAGTAGGTCAGCGGGGAAATCCTTCCGTTGTCGCCCCGACCCTCCTGCTTCGAATAATCCCGCGACAAAGCCGTTTGTGCCTTCCCCGCTCCGCGCAAAGTAGTGCAGTGTTCGAGGAACGGCAGCGAGAGCCTGCAATCTCAACGGATTGCGTATCTCAGCAGAGTGTGCACTGGGAGTCGCTTCGGAGTGTCTCCGGGCCGGATTTCACTCGGCGTCCCTGGATTCGCAGCGAAACGAGCGGCCGGGAGAAGGCGACTGCCTGCGGGAGCGCTGCCCGGGAGAGTGGCTGACGACGCCTTTCCTTTCTGTCTCCCTCCAGGTCATGATGATGGGGAACCCCAGGGTGGCAGAACTGCTGCTGCAGAGAGGAGCAGACCCCAACCGGCCGGACCCCTCCACCGGCTGCCTGCCGGCTCACGACGCGGCCCGCGAGGGGTTCCTGGACACCCTGCGGGTGCTGCACGGAGGCGGCGCTCGGTTCGACCTGCCCGACCACCAAGGCCGCCTCCCGATTGACCTGGCCGCGGCGGCGGGGCACAGCCGTGTGGTCAGCTACCTCTCCGGCGCTGGCGCTCGCTAGGCGGCCCCTCGGCCACCACCACCTTTCTCTCTGCACAGCTTCGCTCCTACGGAGGTCGCTTCTGGGAGAGCTGCTTCGCTTCGCGTGCCTTCCCCTGCCCACCCCCACCCAGTAGCAAATATCCAGAAAGATTTTCTGATGCACACTTTGCATAGCTTAGTCTGCACCCCTTTGTAACCTGTTTGAACCAAACTGGAATTTCTTTCTAAATGAATTATTGCAATTACTCCTGTGCTGCTGCAGAGTCTGTTGCTTGCTAGTTCACCCGCACCTTCTGGAAACTGGTTATGGTCCCAGTCAAACCAGCAATTCACAGTATGAGAACAGGGATTTGGGTTAAGGTGGAAGGCAACCCCCAGCTTGCTTGCTGTTTTGATTATTGGAAATACATTCAAAATATATTCACCTAGGCCGGAGAGAGAGAGGAGAGTGCAATGTTACGCACAGGAAGGCCCACTAGCCCACTCCAGCACTCCTCTGCTGCCCCTGAGCATTTGCCAAAATAATTGGCCTGATTCTCTCTCCTGCATCTGATTGCCTGGATTAGCTGCGCTTTCACTCACATGTACTTCACTTCCTGCTCACCCTGCTCTTCCTGCCACTGCTGCTTTTTTGAAATTCAGTGTTCCTATTTGTTGTTCTTCTCTTGTGGGCCTGAGCCCTGAATCTTTTCCATATCTTGTACTACTCTTGACAATAATGTTTTGAAGACATTGTCAATGTGAATACTGGAATTTTATATGAACTACAGAGAGACAGAAATAAAAAGGAACAATGCAATCCTATATTCATTTATCAGGGGTATTCGCAACATACAGAACACACATTTACAGGGCTGCACTGTCCTATTACATGGCCATTCATGCCTAGCAAGCATGTTTAAGGCTGCAGTCAATAAAGTGTGCACTGGATTTTAGGCTGCAAACACATACAATACCAACATTAAAAAAAAAAAAAAAAAACCTCGAAGCCTGACTCAGATAGTCCGTTTCCCACTGTACTTTACTGGCAGAAGACTGATAATGGTTCATTTTATGAAAGTACTAAAATGCACCGTTACATGCACTTATTTCCTCTGTGCTGAACGCTGCCCGTCTGCTGAACGCTGCCCGTCCCTTGCACGCAATTTGTATTTCCTTACACTGCTGGGAACAATAGAGGGCAAAAGAAGAAGGGGACGGCAGAGGATGAGATGGCTAGATGGAGTCACTGAGGCAGTTGGTGTGAGCTTGAGTGGACTCCGGGGGATGGTGGAGGACAGGAAGGCCTGGAGGAGTGTTGTCCATGGGGTCGCGATGGGTCGGACACGCGACTAACAACAATAACAACAACACTTCAACACCTTGGGCCTCAGCGCTGTGATACGAGATCCCAAAGCTGAAGTACATTATCCAAGGGTGGTGCTTGAAGCTCTGCATGTCCTTTTACATTCCCACGCTATTACAATTGCAAGAAAGCGCCTTAACGATTAAAGCAGCGGCTTGCGAAAGTAGAAATGGACGGAGGACGTTAGTGGAGGAGCCCTTTGCAACGTGGACATGCGAGCCGTCTCAGGGCAGCTGCCCGTCTGAGCGCACCCGGTCTAGACGGTGCAGTCCAGCAGCTTCTACAAGGAGGCCAAGCAAATTTTGTGTCGGGGCGCTTCTGCTTTCTTCGTTTGCATGCCGTCATCTGTGACGACGGCTGCGACCCTGAATAGATCTTCTAGGACCAAGTCCTACTCAGATTAATAGCTAATTTTTGCTGAGCAAGATTGGCTAGAATTGCGAGATAGAGAGATAGGCTTTCCACACGAAAGAAACATTCAGAATCTATGCTAGTGTATTACATTTATGAGGGTAGGTCAAAATGAAGGAGGAAATGCACGCTTTTGAGATATTCGAGTCTCCTCGTCAGGCAAAATGTTGTTAAAAAAAGATGGGAGGGGAGAGAAAATGACCGTATCAGGGCTGTTTAACTGATACAAAGCAAAAATCCTCCCAAAGGCCTATATTTGGGGTGAATTTGTCTAGATGGGTCACATCGATCTCAGCGCTTCTTAAATTCGGACTGATTTTGGTGGAGCCGCTGCAACAACTAGTGTTTGGGATCGCTGGTTGGGACCGAGATACCTTTGCATCTCGCCCTCTGTAGGCTGGAGGTGAGAGTCTGGAACTTTTAGGAGAGCGCCTTCGTTCGCACGCCGCAGGTGCTTCTAAGCTCCGCCGCAAATTCTCAGCCTGGACCCCGTTAAAATGCCCTGGCCGACAGCCAAAGGTTTAAGCGGTTTATTCTAGTCACAAGCGAGGTGATGGCCCGCTCTCGTTCACGGCCTTTCTGGAACACACCTCCTCGTTGACTCATTGAGCGCCCTTGGAGCCGGAGAGAGCTCCGTCCCGCCGCTTTGCCCCCGACGAGCCAAGCACGAGGCTGCATCGCATCCTGCCTTGGGTCTGGCAAGCAAAGGGCGATAGGTGCTTCTCCTCGCGTCCCCCCAGCAATGCTAAAATGGCGTGGCCCGGATCCCACTTCTCGGTGGCCACGTTTCCCCCGCCGCGCTCCGCGTCGCTGCTCCGGCGGGCGCGCAGCAGCGGCTAATGGCGGCCTCGCCCCG
Source organism: Varanus komodoensis (assembly GCF_004798865.1). Classification (NCBI taxonomy): domain Eukaryota; kingdom Metazoa; phylum Chordata; class Lepidosauria; order Squamata; family Varanidae; genus Varanus; species Varanus komodoensis. The sequence goes on along the minus strand of NW_025335550.1, from coordinate 17,300,219 downwards.
CACCCCCCGGCTTTCCAAAGCGGCCTTCCGGAGGAAGCGGCACGGCAGCGAGCGCTCGCCCGTGCGGCAGGGGACGTTGGTGGGCGTGTCTGCCGGGGAGCGGATTGAAAAACGGATTCGAACAAGGGCCGGGAAAGAGCCCGCTGCGAGCCAGGCGCCGCCGAGGGGAAGAGGGCGGGCGCAGGGGCGGGGCGAAGGTCGCAGCGCCGGCCGCGGGGTGAGCGCGGCAAGCGGCCGAGAGCGGCAGGGCTCGGAGCGGCGCGCGCGCGGGTGGGCGCACACCCGCGGCGAAGGTCGCTGCTCCGCCCACGGCCCCCGAGAGGCGCGCTCCGCTCCGCGCCGCCCGCCGCCGCTCGCTGGTTCTCGGAGCGTGTGGAGGGGAATAGGACTATTTTATTTCATGGGCCCATCCGCCTGTTGGGAAGCTTTCTTACGAGGTGACGGAGCGTAGGCCGAGAAGCGGCGCATGACTATCAAGAGCCGTTTCATAAAAAAGCGCAACTCGCGTGACGCAGCTGAAAAATCATTAAGGGAGAGAAAGCATCAGGTCGTGAATGGCACCTTTGTAGACGTGCCTACTCAAAAGTAAGCCGTTGAGTTCAGTGGTGCTTACTCCCAAAGGTATGGGGTACACGATGGCAGTCTCAGAGCTGCCCTCTGTTTGCAAAGGGGTGAGGAATCTTGGCTCTCTGGAAGGCAACCTTCGGGCGGGGGGGGGGGTAATTATCGGGGGCGCAGGTTGGCAGCCGACCAACCCAGAGCCAAAAATGAACAGTGCCACAGCCTTAGTGTCCCCTTCTCTCTCTGCTGTGGGAGGAGCAGGTGGCTCCCATGGGGACCTTTTCAAAATCCCTACTAGGATCAGGAAAAAAGAAATGAAAGAAAATGGGTATGATGGAGAAAGGCTCAACATTTACCACCTGGTGTGTAGTTACTCTAAAGTAACCCCCTTGCTCAGCACCTGGTTTCACTACCAGCACAGGGGGAATTATTTAGGATAGTTGCAAAAGGAAAGCATGTATCTTAAACTTACATTCCTTAAGACCTGTGATTTTCACACATTCCATCTTTAGGGAGTACCTTCCGTAAGGACCTGTCCATCCCCAAACTGTTGTCTTTCATCTGATACCGGCCAAAAGTCTTGTGGATCACCTCTTGGGTCCACCTGAAAGGTGAACAGTCTGGGAGATATGCAGCACTTGCCTAAAGCTACACACTGCAGGAGGTCAACGGCATCATGATTCATCTGCTCACTGAAGGTTCCCTGAGAAATATGCAAGTTCCTCAAAGCATCATTTGAAAAACTGAGTGTTTCTATTTTTCCTCTTTCCATTTGGGGAGTGCCACAGCATTGCAATTAAAACAGAGTAATCAGGGGAGTTAAAAGAATCTTTCCTATTGAGGGTCAAGACCATTGGCCATATTGGCTAGGGCTACCCGCTCCTGTTCTATAGCCTCCAAACTCAAGCCTTTCTCAACCTGGTGCCCTCCCCCCCGCTCCCCCCAGCTGTTTTGGACCTTTGCTCACATCAACTGCAGCCAACAGCTAGGGATTCTGGAAGTTGTAGTCCAAAATAATTGGGTGGTACCTCTGCTTGTTCCAGTTGTAGCATATCAAACACTCTGAGAGACTTAATTTTTTTGAAGCCAACTGTTTCTAAGTATGTAAAATCTCCAGATTTATTATAGGAATGACATCAAAAGGGAATTCACAAGAAATAAGTGGAAGCATCTGCTGCCCAAGCATGCAGGTTATGAAACGACATTCCTTCCACCAAAAGTAATGAGTGATAATATTTAGGGAAAACCCAAAGCTGGTTGTGCTAAGCATGCACATGATCAGAGCAGTCACAAAAAATGCTATTGGGCAAGAACTTGACAGAAAAGTCGGCACTCATTTACTGGTAGGTAAAGTCCCTTCAAGGCTTGAATAGTTTAAAACAATGGAGATACTAATTTTAACAATTGCAAGTACCATATCAATGAAAATCAACTGGAGAGCCCAGGACAACACCATTCCTTCCTCCACCCCACCCCAAGGAAGAAAGGTAGGTATCTTGACTAATTCTGTCGTCTAAAAATCCCACATATAAAAGGTACATGAGTTAGTATCACTGCTCTTTTCATCTTGAACAACCATCAGGCATGTGGAATCTACTTCTGGTTTTGGCTTTTGCTGGAACCTCAAAACCCACCACTTGGGACCTATTGCAAAAGACATTGGCTTACAATTAAACAGTGGCCTTGAGGATTAAAATTTAACAGCACGTGATCCTTCTGCATGAAACTCCATTCCTGATCATTCTGAGCTGTCATAATGGTGGGTGAAGAAAGGGGCACATTTTGTGGCTGCTACTGTCAAAAAGTTGGGAATCAGAAATCCTTGCTGACCTAGCAAGTCAACCCAAAGAGCTACCAGTAGATCCAAATCTGCTTTTTGCTGATCATGATATAGGAAGTTTAAGGTCTGCAATAACAGGTGGCCGCTGTCTGTCAAATGAAGAACTGTGATGTGCGTGCAGTGTGACATCCCAAGGCCAAATAAGGCTGAGGGTCACTTTAAACCATTCTCATTCTTCCAAATCTGTGTGCATGTCTATTTTAAGCCTTTGCTTTCCCTGGATGTCCTGGAGCAGGAATTCAACATCTGGTCTTCTACTTAGCTCCGGTGCCTCATGGGACCCTTTTCATATGACTGGGATCATCTCCAAGTGAGCAGCACAGGCCTCATTGCTGAGAGGCTGCAAGTCTTGGCATGAACTTCACCTGAGAAACTGTTTAGGGGTGTGTGCAGTCCTCTGGCTGCCTCCTCTCCTTCCAAAACTTAGCAGTGCCTCATGCTTCCATCTCAGAAAGGCAAGCATTGCCAAATGGGGCTACATTTCATGGCATGAGGAACAAAGGAAATGACCTTCCTGTTTTTTCTTGTGGTACTCTGCTGGACCAGATGGACCACTTGCATAGAAAGTGGGAAAGGGTCACATGGCTTGACCCTGAATACAGGCAAGCCAGCCTTGTCCCCTTCCCTCCCTGAACATAGGCTCCATGATCATTCAAACCACCCAGATGCAATCGGTTGCTTACATACATGCTATCAAAGGTTGGCAATTATGATGTACTGGGCAGGACTCCATCCCACAAACTCCACTGACCTGGCGCATTCCCGGAATACTAGCCTGAGAAAGTTACTAGTTGTGCGTTCTTCTGGTTTCACTGGTGGGTGTCCCTGCTAGTTTTGGGTAATTTCCCTGGATTCCAACATAGAGAAAGAGGTAACAACCCGTCTCTAATGTAAGAAAAGCTAAGAGGATTGAATGGTGCCATTTTACTTACGACCACTGGCCCACAAAGGTCTCCCTTCACAATATGCTTTTTGCTTTGGCACAAGTGGAAACAAATGATAATTGAACTAACTTCCTATCAACTGCATAGGAGTGAGACATCCATGTTGAGATTGGCAAACTGTATTTTTAGAATGGCTGAAAAAAACTAATAATGCATAGGAAGACCCCCAAATCCACTGTCTCAGTTACTGTGGTTTCACTTAACCGTAGCTGAGCACAATCCTTCACATGCACAGGAGTTAGAAATGCAGGACCCTTGTGAACTGGGAAAACCATGAATACTTCTAGAGAAATACTGCAAGTATCTAGGGAAAAACCATGAATGTCCTTAGGAAAAAAAACTGTGAATATCTCTTTATGCCCACTGAGAGACAAAACATGTGTTTGGCTAGTACCAAGACAAAGGGCATGGCATCCCCAAACAGTCCCTAGAGATATTTGAGGTTTTTCCACTTTTGTGGGGGTCCTACACCCCAATCCTTCTGAATGTGAAGGGCCAACTGTGCAGTCGCTAGTATCTGGTTTCAGACATCTTCTGAGGGGCTTGGAACCTATTCCCTGTGGATACAGGGGTCCTCAAAATATACATCTTTTAAAATCTACTATATCCTTTTTTCTTTTTCTTCCCCTTTCTGTTCAGCAGGCTCCTGGAGAAAGGATAGACAACACTTGCCACAAGTTTGAACTGATTGCTTGCATGAGCTTTTAACATTAGGCTTTTAGTCTGTTCTTACTTTGAATTTCATCAAGTAGTTTCTCTGTTTACCCAGAGTATTCGAGAAGCCTCAATACACCCCAAGTTTCAAACAAAACAGGACACACAGGAGGAGGTGACATTTGGTTTTTATTTGATTAAAGAAGCATGCTCGTTTCTTAAGAAGGCCAATGTGGGCATCAAGCCTACTCTAGCAGATATTTTTTTAAAATTTCATTTATTTCCAAAGGCTCTCTGGGCAGATTACACAGTTAATGAAATGAACTGTATGAAGATCATTGATACTGTTCTAAAAAAGTCAAGCCTAGAACATTCATCAAAGAAATAGCGTACCTTCAAAGTCCAGTTTCGACCCCACCCTCTCCCACAAATGACACTTTAGCGATTAACTGCCACTCTTCATGCCCGTTCCATCGTGTTATGAACTCACATGGGAAAACCAGCAAGCTTCAAGTGTGCATAAATTTTCAGGAAACCCTTTGAAGTGGCCATTCTTAAAAGGTACAGGAATAACAGTAATCATGAACTCTAGAAATCATGTAATATTCTTTGAAAAACTGTCCTTTCCCGTGCACAAGAACATCTGTGCATGAGTTTGGTTTTTTACCACAACTAAATTCTTCTACATCTTTCAATCCAATTACTTATTTCCTGGAGAAGCCATTTGTTATCGCCCAGTGACGCCTTCAGAAACTTCCACCTGCCTAAGGCCTGGCACATAGTCTGAGTGCTTTTGCTGGGAGTAACTATTGCACTGGGGGTGGTTCCTGAACTAGTACGAGGTAGCTTTCTCCAGGATGGTACCCGCCAGGTGTATGGAACTACAACTCCCATTGTTTTCAAGCTAGCTGGAAACAGTAGACACTGCATCACTGATGCAAGGCACATCAGGACTACTCTTGAAGTGATCGTGTGGACCTTCAAGCAGGGGTGCGGGACTCCGGCAGTTGCAAAGTCAGCCTCCTGCTGGTAGGAGGCCTGTACCAGAGCCTCCGATGGAGTTGCTCTACATTCTGTCCATCAGTACACATGCATGTAGGTAATCTTGGATGCTCTCCAAACATCTTTTATTTGTTGTTTATTTTAAGAACATATAGATCACTTCCCCCCACCAAAAATCATAAAGCAGCTTGTAATGGTTAAAAAGACCATACAGTCAAATCCACATGATACATAAGACGTCGAAGGATATCATTGTAAAAAGCACAAAAATAAGAGGTCATTATTTAAAAAACCACATCAACTTAAAAATATCCAAGACACTATCATGAAGGGTCAAAGAAAAATGGCCTTAGCATACTCATAACAATAGAATTGTTTTTTATCTAAAGGCCTCTTTAGCAACCAACCTTTTCCAAATATCTAAATACGTATACATACAGTGTTGAAACACTGCCAATCTTAACCATGAAGACATTCCAAATTTATAGAGATCCCTATGTAGAAGGCAGCTGTTTTTATAAAGTGAATACATTTTATGAAAGATATAAAAATAAAGAAGTACTAAAGGTAATACATTTAACTCAACAACTGTTTCTTTGCATTTAAAAAAATGCACTGAAAGAGGACCTATCAAAGAAACAGATTTACACATTTCTGACTTTTGGCTTTCTTTAGTTCCCCCCTCCTCCCCCCCAACCCCTCTGGAGTTGAGATGGAATAATAGCTAAACTGTATTTTTCTCTCATGTCGACAAAGCATTATTATTATACATTTGCTATTCAATTCATATTCTTCACAATGTCAGTTATTACAGTCAAGTCATTGCCAGTCTGGTAGGAATGTTTCGTTCCTCAAGCTCTATCAAAATGTGTGCCAAAACAAGGCATATATTAGCAAACAATAATGAAAAATGTTGTGTGCCTGAACCACCTTCTTTCAGGGTATTATCACAGTTTCAAAAGATCCATCTTCTTGGTTGTCTTGAATGACTTGCCACACTTTCAATGTTTTGGTAATATAACGGACAACTGCACAGTATTCTGAAACACAAAATTCAGTGGACAAAGTATATTGAGTAGTCCTGTCAAAGCTTTTACGTGCTTTATAAACTATTGCATATTATGTACAACAAAACTTCCTTGAAATTTTATTCCCTCTCCTCCAAGCCCAAGTAAATTGAGACTTCATTGGAACTGTACAGTGAAAGATTATTGGTTAAAAATAATGTATCCTGAAGATAGCTTGTATGATAACTATTATTTTTTTCCAAACACATATGCCTGGAGCCTTGCTTAGCACTGTTAACTCATTCCACCAGAAGAGTCTCATCTCCTAAGGATTTGGCTTTAGATTTTGTCGTATACAAGCTGGTGTTTATGCTTTGCTTCAGTACTGCTACCACCTTTGGCCAGCACAATGAACCAGATAACAAAAGGAAGGAGATCCACTGAAAGCAAACATCTTTTCCTTACAGGAGGCTGTGAAATCTTTAAGCCATAGTGAGGGGCGGTACGTGCTGGAAGTCATTTTGAATACTCCATGGCTTGTTGTGTTGTGTGAACCCAAGAGCCATGGGTTATGTGAGGGTTAAATGCCCTCACACAGCTCAACAACAATAGACCATGGGTTGTGTGCCACAACTAACTCAACTCTAAATATTCCAGAGTGGGCTGTTTTATTGTGCAAATCTGGTTCAGTGTTGGGATCTGAATTTGCAGTATTTCTTCCCACTCCAGGGGTGGGTGGGTGGGTGGGTGGGTGGACAGACAGACAGACAGACAGACATAGAGGAGGGGAGGCTAATAGTTTCCATCTGGTATTTTTGTAGACAATGGGCAACTTAACACACCTGCCCAACTTATGTGTGAGGGTATCTAGAAGCATGTTTCTTTTAGGCTCTCTCTTATTACATGCTTTATACTAGGGTGAAAAATGTGTGGTCCTCTAGATATTGTTCCTGCAACTTCCATCAGCCCTAGGTAGCCCACACAATAGTGAGGACGGTGGAAGCTGCACTCTAACAACATTGAAGGGGCTACATGTGCCCGCTTTCCCTGCCTTATTCTCAGCAGCACATGGAAAGAATCTCACAAATGAAGGTTCTTTGAACACGTGCCTACACAAATGGGATACCTGGTGCTCATCTCCCAATCTTAAAACCATGATGCTTGCTTCCCATGTGTTTCCAGGATCCATTCAAGCAGCTGGTGCTTGTAGCCATAGTCAGCTCCAGGACAGCCTGATCCTGTGCCATTTCCAATGCTCAGAGATCAACAAGGACTCCAGGTTCCCTTGCCCACTTGTGGTACCACAAGAGATGCATGAGAAATCTGGGGGTGGGATTCGCTGAGCTTGGCTCCCTGGACTCTGGTCTGTGTTGATGCAGCCATGAGTCCTGGTTTCTGCACAAACACCAAGCCTTTGTGCTGCTGTACACAACACAGATCAAGTTGCTGGTTATACCACCAGAGTTCTGTGAATGTTTATGGACTTCCTCTCAGCTTGGCTCACTTTGCACTACAGGGCTGAGCAAAAGAGGAAATCCACAAATGCTAGAGGAAGGGATTCCATGGAGCTCCAATGCATCTGGACATACCTCCACAGAGAAGAGGAACAGGGCCTTATCTGTGGTAATACCTAGTCTGTGGTGTGGCCTCCCTTGACCTGTGCATCAAATGCCTGCACATGAGCTCCTGGTACCAGATAAGGAGAATTCAATTTACCCAGGCATTTGAATTCAGCATTTTCTTTTGTCACTGCTGTTCCAGATTCGGCTGCATTTAGCATGAAAACTTCACAACAAAGCTTTTCTCCCCCCATGCAGCCTTGTTTTCTATCTTGTTGCTTATATCTGGCAGTGCTTACTAAGCAAGTCATATCCAGACATGTTTTGTTTGGCAGCCTTGAAAATACACAACAGAACGGCACGGGTACAAATATATAAAATGAAGTAAAATTTAAAATGCCGCATTACTTTCATGGTCTGCAGGGTTTCTGTCCAATCCACGCACCCAATTTGAGGTATAGCAGAAAGCAGTAAGCTAGTCGCTTTATTAGCATTTTCTTTCAATGTCTTCAACACTTTATCCACTGAAACCTGCAAAAACAGCAAAGCAGTCAATAGACTCACATGCTCTGCAATGATGGTTCTGATATCAAGCAGGTTTTCTTGCACTAACCAGGATGCCCAGATTGCAATTCTCTACATGCTTCCCTGACAATAAATCTCACTAAACTTAGTGAGATTTAATTCTAGGATAGGATAGTGCCAACTATGATCAAGCCAACTTTCCTTGGATAGATGCAAACAGACACATTTATCACAGTACTCAGTGACTTTAAACATATGATGGCCAATATCCATTTTGCATCCAGGTCAGCCTCCCTCAAAGAGGCAAAATGGTATGATTATTGCATAACTGCATTTCGTGTAATTGACACCATGATAGGGATAACTGGGTTTGGCCAGCGACCAAGCAAGAGAAGCCATCCGCCCCCTCTCTGTCACGCACCCAGCTCATTCACCCCTGCCCACTTTCTCCTATGTACCTCCCACACAAATGTTTGCTCCTTCTAAATCCTGTGACTTCAGTCCATTGATTCCCACTGAACGCCCCAAATCGCCCCCCCCCCCCCCAGAAATACACTGAAATCATCATCCCTACCCATTCTGGCATTGCCCTTTTCAGAAATGCCCAAGACATTGCCCTTTTAAGAAAAACGTTCCCCTTTATGAACTTCCACTTAGTCCATTTCCCCTGCCCGCCCCCGCATCTCCCCTTGGAGCCAGCCCAAGTGGGGCCATTTGGGGAGCTGGGGGGGGCAGGGACACACCCCCAAAGATTCTGAAGAAACATTCAGAAACAGTTTGACCTAGTACATTTGCAGTTTCTCGTACAAATCAGAAATAGCAGCCAGCTGCTCAGATCTCAATAAGGAATTTATCTTTTAGGGGAGTGTTTTCTTTTTCCCAAACCTTTGCTGGGGCAAAATTACTAAGGTAAGCTCCACATTTGTTGCAACATGATGGGAACTGTCTGTGTGATGTGACTCACTACTGTTTCCACTGTTTCCATTTCTATGATCGCTCCAGGGCATCTGCACAAACAACACCCATGGACATACACTATATTTTGGACTATATAGGATCTAGTAGCTGAACTAGAGGAGCACTTGTTGACCTAGTGTTATGGCTGGGCACAGGAAGTAACTGCCCAGAAAGGTTTGGCTGTGGGTAGTATAGAAATGAAACAAACAAACAAACAATAAAGAGGAGGAGGTTAAAGAGAAATGAAATGCAGGAAGTGTGGATAGTACTTGCATTATTAGCAATTAAGTAGCAATTATTAGTGAATTCCCCAAACCTCTACTGCTGATAACTCAAAGCTTCCTAACTATTATGAAGTAGTTAATATATGCAGATAAAAACAAAAACTATTCTTAATCCCAACTCAAGCTGTGAAAGAAATGAATGTCTTGCTAAACTGTAATTCAGCAGTTTCATGTTCCCTTGGACATCAAGCATGCTTTTACTTTCTTTGTGGTTTTTTTGCTGTCAGGGATGGGAAAAATGGCACCAATCTTCTTAAAATACCCACATTTGCTTTAGACAAGTGGGTCCCATGGCAAAGTATCACACTGATGGGGGTCATGCAAAGCTACCCTGACTTTGAGGCAACAGCGGCTTGCTGGGTTGGCTGTAGCTGTGAAGATATTGTTTGGGTGGCTGAAGTGTGGCTTATAAACCACCCTGACAAATTGTGCCTTCTTGTTGGGTTTGCTACAACATGACTCATCCCTGCCACCACCAGGATCAGCAGCAGGGAGTCTTGTATGACTGCCTTTAAGTGCCACTTGGGCTCTTTGGGCAGCTGTCCTTCCTGTTCTGCTCCCCTCAGTGCTCTTGCATTTCCTGTGATACTAGTGGAAGGACATAGGGGAAAAAGTAGGGTGGAAGTGCCTCAGGATCCCTGTGGTGCCCTACTGTCAGGCACATCATGGACTCTGGAGCAAACAAACCGCATTGCCCAACCGTGCAAGCCTACCTAATGTGGAGTACTTCTGTTCAAGGTGCCAATTAGCCAACTGGACTGTTTCTTATTCCACTGCATCCTCCTGGGTTTTCCATACCCATCCAAGGTCAGTCAGCATTTTGTGTTCGTTAGGTATGCTCAGTCCTCACTGACCTATTCTTTATTCCTCCACTCTTAGGATGCGTGACGTAAGCTGTGGTTTGGGCTGTACCTCTGTGTTCCCCAGATCTGTAGATTGGAATTCACATGCATAGCTTGCACTAACATGACTATGCAAGCATTCACACTCAGAGAATGAGTTCACTGTAAGGGTATCTGTAAGGCAGTGAACTGTCAGGCTGCAGTTCTCATGGCACTTTGCTTGTAGTGCCTGAAATTTTGCTGCGTCTCTGTCTTACAAAGAACCATGAATCCCCTTGAAAACTGAACATACAGTATATCACAGAAGTGAGCACACCCCTCACATTTTGTAAGTATTTTATTATATCTTTCCATGTGACAACCCTGAAGAAATGACACTTTGCTGCAATGTAAAGTAGTGAGTATGCAGCTTGTATAACAGTGTAAATTGGCTGTCCCCTCAAAATAACTCAACACACAGCCATTAATGTCTAAACCGCTGGCAACAAAAGTGAGTACACCCCTAAGTGAAACTGTCCAAATTGGGCCCAAAGTGTCAATATTTTGTGTGGCCACCATTATTTTCCAGCACTGCCTTAACCCTCTTGGGCATGGAGTTCACCAGAGCTTCACAGGTTGCCACTGCAGTTCTCTTCCACTCCTCCATGACGACATCACGGAGCTGGTGGATGTTACAGACCTTGCGCGCCTCTACCTTGCATTTCAGGATGCCCCACAGATGCTCGATAGGGTTTAGGTATGGAGACATGCTTGGCCAGTCCATCATCTTTACCCTCAGCTTCTTTAGCAAGGCAGCGGTCATCTTGGAGGTGTGTTTAGGGTCGTTATCATGGAAATCCTGCCCTGCGGCCCAGTCTGCTCTGCTTCAGTATGTCACAGTACATGTTGGCATTCAAGGTTCCCTCAATGAACTGTAGCTCCCCAGTGCCAGCAGCATTCATGCAGCCCCAGACCATGACGCTCCCACCACCATGCTTGACTGTAGGCAGACACACTTGTCTTTGTATTCCTCACCTGGTTGTCGCCACACATGCTTGACACCATCTGAACCAAATAAGTTTATCTTGATCTCATCAGACCACAGGACATGGTTCCAGTAATCCATGTCCTTAGTCTGCTTGTCTTCAGCAAACTGTTTGCGGGCTTTCATGTTCATCATCTTTAGTAGAGGCTTCCTTTTGGGACAACAGCCCTGAAGACCAATTTGATGCAGTGTGCGGCGTATGGTCTGAGCACTGACAGGCTGACCCACCACCCCTTCAACCTCTGCAGCAATGCTGGCAGCACTCATCCGTCTATTTCCCAAAGCCAACTTCTGGATATGACACTGAGCATGTGCACTCAACTTCTTTGGTCGACCATGGCGAGGCCTGTTCTGAGTGGAACCTGTCCTGTTAAACCGCTGTATGGTCTTGGCCACCGTGCTGCAGCTCAGTTTCAGGGCCTTGGCAATTTTCTTATAGCCTAGGCCATCTTTATGTAGAGCAACAATTCTTTTTTTCAGATCCTCAGAGAGTTCTTTGCCATGAGGTGCCATGTTGAACTTCCAGTGACCAGTATGAGAGAGTGAGAGCGATAACACCAAATTTGACACACCTGCTCCCCATTCACACCTGAGACCTTGTAACACTAATGAGTCACATGACACCAGGGAGGGAAAATGGCTAATAATGCCCAATTTGGACAGTTTCACTTAGGGGTGTACCCACTTTTGTTGCCAGCGGTTTAGACATTAATGGCTGTGTGTTGAGTTATTTTGAGGGGACAGCAAATTTACACTGTTATACAAGCTGCATCCTCACTACTTTACACTGTAGCAAAGTGTCATGTCACATGAAAAGATACAGTAAAATATTTACAAAATGTGAGAGGTGTACTCACTTCTGTGATATACTGTATGTACATCAGGTCAGCAGACACAGTCCCAAACACCTTTTCCTGCGATTTCTCTCCTTTCCCCATCGCCTGGCTTCTTCTTTTCTTCCCTTTGTATCCCCTAGCCTTGCCTGTTTCTCCCACTTCACCCCTTTATCTTGACATTTCTCTTCACTCCCAGCCTAGAGCTTCACCATTTCTCCCCTGCCCACGCTTCTACCCTGCCATTTCTCCACATTCTTCACCTCGCTCTTTCTTTTCCTTTCTCTCCTTTGCTTACTATCTCTCTCTTTCTCATTTTCTAGCGTCACTGTTCCTCTCCTCTGAACTTCTTTTGATTGGCCAGGTTGCTATGGCAGCCATTAGGGTCAGGGCAGCCATTAGGGCCAGGCCAGGGCACGGCCGCCCACCACCACCAGGAAGACACGGCGGCGGGTGATTGTTGTTGGGGACTCCCTGCTGAGGGGCACTGAGGCGGCAGTGTGCTGCCCCAACCTGGAGACAAGGGAGGTTTGCTGCCTGCAGGGCGCATGCATCCGGCATGTGAAGGACAGAGTGGAGCGTCTTGTTCGCTCCGGGGGTCACCAGCCGCTCCTGGTGATCCATGTGGGCATAAACGATGTGGCCAGGCAGGGTGTGGTTGGGACCACCAGGGACTTTGAGGCCTTGGGGAAGAAACTCGGGGAGCTGAAGGCCCAAGTGGCCTTCTCGTCAATCTTACCTGTCCGGGGATTTGGGCCAGGAAGGGACACAGGAGGGCCTCCAAGGTGAACGACTGGCTTAGGGTGTGGTGCCAGAAGGAACGCTTCGGGTTCCTCAACCACGGCACTCATTTTCTTGCCAATGGACTTCTGGCAAGGGATGGGTTACACCTCACGAGGATGGGGAAAAGGTCCTTTGGAGATGCTCTAGCGAGCTTCATCCGGAAGACTTTAAACTGAGACCGGGGGGGGGGGGGGG
>NW_025335550.1:17139708-17287109 GCF_004798865.1 Varanus komodoensis | reverse complement strand
GGGGCCGGGGGGGGGGGGGTTCAGGCCCCCCAGTAACGTGTCTGCACTGGACAAGTGTGGGGGGAGGATCAGGGCTCTGGGAGCAGGGTTTTAGAGATATTGCAGGGACTGACAGGACTCCTACAGAGAGGGACCAGGTATCAGGGAGGATGGGAGGAAGGAGGAGGCTGGGAACTCCAAGGAAGGGAAGCAGTGGGAAGGAGTTGAGGTGCATGTTCACCAATGCTAGGAGCATGGGTAACAAGCAGGAAGAGCTTGAAGCTCTCCTGGGAATAGGAGGGCATGATCTGGTGGGAATCACAGAAACTTGGTGGGATGAAAGGCAAGTCTGGAATGTGAACATAGAAGGGTATCACCTTTTTAGAAAGGACAGGAAGGGAAAGAGAGGTGGGAGCATGGCTTTATACGTCAGGGAAGGGACAGGATGCAGTGAGACAGAATGCAGCACAGATGGGGATTCGGTAGAGGCAGTCTGGGTGAAACTTAGGGGTTTTGACAGGGAAAGAGACCTGACAGTGGGGGTATGTTATCGCCCTCCAGGTCAACTTGAGACCCTGGAAGATGTCCTGACAGGCCAGATTCTAAGGATATCTCGGGGGAGAGACACAGTAATTATGGGAGATTTCAATCTCCCGGATATTTCTTGGGAGACTCACTCAGCGGTGACAGCCAGGTCACGTTGCTTCCTAGAAGCTATAGAGGGAGGGTTTTTCACACAGAGGGTCCAAGAGGCGAAGAGGGGGGAAACATCCTTGACTTGGTCTTGACCAATAGGGAGGAGCTGATAGATGAAGTACAGATTAGGGGAACTCTGGTTGCGAGTGATCACTCCATCTTTTGCTTTGAGATCAGGGGACTGGGGACGTGCAGCAGGTCGAGCACTAGAAGCTGGGACTTCAAGAGGGCCAACTTTGGCCAACTGAAGGCCAGACTGGGGAAAGTCTCCTGGGATAGGTTACTGGAAGGTAAGCGAGTTGAGGAGGGGTGGATGGCACTCAAAAGGGAGGTTTTGGAGGCGCAAGCCTTGACAATACCTCTAGTCAGTAAGGTGGGGAGGCGGAGGAGAGTGCCGCCATGGATGTGAAAGGAGGTGGTTAGAGGGATTAGATGAAAGAGGAACCTCCGTAGGAAATGGGTACTGGGGCAAACAGACAAAAGGGTATACCGGGAGGAGGAGGCCCGTTGCAGAAGGATTCTTTGCAAGGTTAAGGCTGATTACGAGCTGAGACTTGCCAAGAATATCAAGAGCAACAAAAAGGGCTTCTTTCAGCATGTAAATAGGAAGAGGAAGGGGAGACAAGTGGTGGGACCACTAAATAAGGAGGAAGGAGATCCAGTGACTGATATGAGGGAACAGGCACAGATGCTAAATGACTATTTTGCCTTTGTGTTCCCCCCAGAGCAGGACGGGGGATATCCGCATAGGAGATTAGATGAGGCTGGGGACTTAGGGGCACAGATTAGATTCACCCCCCTTGAAGTCAAGGGGCTCCTCAGGGCATTGGACATTACAAAGGCGCCAGGCCCTGACGGATTACACCCGAGAGTACTTAGAGAGTTGGCAGGGGTTCTCTCACACCCGCTGGCCTCCATTTTTGAGGCCTCATGGAGAACGGGTGAAGTTCCAGAGGACTGGAGGGTGGCATCAGTAGTCCCAATTTTCAAAAAGGGTAGTAGAAGGGACATGGGGAATTACAGACCTGTTAGCCTTATGTCTATTGTAGGAAAAACAATGGAAAGGCTCATAATAGAGAGAGATCTAGTGATGCTAGATAGGGAAGGAAGGCTGACAGCCACACAACACGGCTTCCGCAAAAACAGGTCCTGCCAGACAAACCTTGTGGAATTCTATGACAAGGTTTCGAGATGGCTGGATGGAGGGGATGCAGTGGATGTGGTATACCTGGATTTCAGCAAGGCCTCTGACAAAGTGCCCCATGATATCCTGGTGGGGAAACTGAGGAGTTTTGGGATATACCAAAGCACTGTCTGGTGGATTAGGGCATGGCTGACTGACCGAAAGCAGAAGGTAACCATTAGTGGGGATCATCGGGATGGCGGCCAGTGACAAGCGGGGTCCCCCAGGGCTCTGTCCTGGGGCCAATCCTGTTTAATCTTTTCATTAATGACATGGAAGAAGGGGTGAACAGTCTGCTGATCAAATTCGTAGACACTAAAACTGGAGCAGTGGCCACAACTGAGGAGCAGGCACTCTAGATCCAAAAGGATCTGGACAGACTATGGAAGTGGGCAGGAGACAACAGGATGGCATTCAATGCGGATAAGTGCAAGGTCTTGCACTTGGGGCATAGGAATAGGTGTCATAAGTACAGATTAGGGGATAAATGGCTGGAGAGCAGCACTTGTGAAAGGGACCTCGGGGTACTGGTTGACTGCAAGCTTAACATGAGTCAGCAGCGTGATGCGGTGGTCAAGAGGCGAATGCCACCCTTGGTTGCATAGCCAGAAGTATGGCATCTAGATCAAGAGAGGTATTACTACCACTCTATACAACTCTGGTGTGCCCGCAACTGGAGTATTGTGCTCGGTTTTGGGCCCCTCATTACAGGAAGGATATAGCCAGGTTAGAGTCAGTGCAGCGTAGGGCCACAAGGTTGGTGGCCAGTTTGCAGGGGATGGGGTATGAGGCGAGACTGAGGGAACTGGGTCTCTTCAGCCTGGAGGAGACTCAGAGGGGATCTGTTGGCGACATACAGGTATGTGAGGGGATGTCACGCGGAGATGGGTAGAGACCTGTTCTCCCCTGCAAAGGAAGGCAGGAGGCGCTCCAACGGAGCAAAGCTCAGGGAGCCAAGGTTCCATTTGGATGCCAGGAAGCACTTCCTGACAGGACCCTGAGGGTGTGGAATGGGCTTCCCCGGGAGGTCGTTGAGGCCCCATCGGTGCGGGTGTTCAAGGATAGGCTGGACATGCACATGGTGGGCATGTCGTGAGCGGAGCCGGCTGGTGCCAAAGGTCAGACTAGATGGCCCGGGAGGCCCCTTCTGACTCGCTCTGTTTATGGCTTACACAAATAAAATACAAATACCTAACATAACATAAATATTAAAACTCTTGGAGGAAACTGATTATCTGGACCCATTTCAGTCCGGCTTCAGACCAGGGTAGGGTACTGAATCTGCCTTTGTCACCCTGTGCAGGGAGAGAGACAGGGGGAGTGCGTCCCTGTTGGTTCTCCTGGACCTCTCAGCGGCTTTCAATACCATCGACCATGGTATCCTTCTGGATAGGCTAGCGGGATTGGGGGTCAGAGGCACTGCTTTGCAGTGCTTCCGCTCCTATCCCAATGGCCGATTCCAGAAGGTGATGCTGGGGGACTATGGCTCTGCACCATGGCAGCTTTGCCATGGGGTACCGCAGGGTTCCATTTTGTCCCCTTTACTGTTCAATATCTACATGAAACCGCTGGGAGAGGTCATCAGGAGGTGTGGGCTGCGGAATCATCAGTACGCTGATGATACCCAGCTCTACCTCTCGTTCTCTACCAATCCAGGTGAGGCAGTGGCTGTGCTGAACCGGTGCCTGGCCGAGGTAAAGGGCTGGATGAGGGCCAATAAACTGAAGCTCAATCCAGACAAGACGGAGGTCCTGTTGGTTGGAGGATTGGGCTTCAGGGAAGGGGACCTGAACCTAGTCCTGAATGGGGTTGCACTCCCTCTTAGGGACAAGGTCCGCAGCTTGGGAGTGCTCCTCGACCCAGAGCTTTCACTGGAAAGCTGACAGCAGTGGCGAGGAGCGCTTTCTTTCAGCTTCGGCTGATCCATCAGCTGCGTCCCTACCTGGAGGACAACTGCCTGGCAACGGTGACACACGCGTTGGTGACTTCCCGACTAGACTTCTGTAACGTGCTCTGCGTGGGGCTGCCCTTGAAGGTGGTCTGGCTACTTCAATTGGTTCAAAATAGAGCTGCCAGGCTGCTGACGGGGACTGGGCGTTATGTTCACATGACTCCAGTTCTCCGTCAGCTTCACTGGCTCCCCATTGAAGTCCGGGCCCAATTCAAGGTGTTGGTTATGACCTATAAAGCCCTTAACGGCTTGGGTCCTGGTTACCTGAAGGAACGCTTACGTATTCCTGAAGGAACGCTTACGTATTCCTGAAGGAACGCTTACGTATATATCCCCGCCCGCCGCCCTGAGATCTGCGGGAGAGGCCTTTCTCCGGGAACCCTCCGTGAAGGAAATTAGGAGGGTGAGTACTCGGAGGAGGGCTTTCTCTGCGGTGGCGCCCAATCTATGGAATGCGCTCCCCAGAGAGGTCCGCCTGGTGCCGTCATTTGTTTTTCTGTGCCAGGCAAAGACCTTTTTATTCAAATGCTATTTTAATTGTTAATATTATTTATTTATTTTATTTTTCGGGCCAGGTTGACTCATATTATATTGTTTTATACTGCTCTTATTTATTTATTATTGTGAGCTGCCCCGAGGCTTCGGTGAATGGGGTGGCATAGAAGCCTTCCAAACAAACAAACGAACAAACAATAAAATCCAAAAGAGCAAGAAAAAGAAAAAAAAATTAATTTAAAATAGGAAGACATTTAAAAATAATAATAAAAAAGACCCAGCCAAGAGTAAAAGGAAGGTGCCTGGATAATTGTCAGGCCCCTGAATGACCAGAGAGGTCTTTAAAGGCCTCTGTAAAGAGGGCTGTCTTAACCTGGTGCCAAAAAGATGTCAAATTTGGTGCCAGGTGGTTTGTAGCAGGGAGGTTGTCCAAAAATGGGTGGGCACCACAGAAAATGCCCTCCCCCTAGTTGCCACTCTCTGAGCCTCTCAAGCAGTTAGCACTTTTTTTCCCAGTTACTTTTATTAAATTTTTAAAACAGTACTAAAAACATCAATCATCACAAACATCGGAACTATTGAGTCAGCCCCTTGCTACAGATCTTTTAACATCCTGTAATCATATTCAGATCCATTTATGGAATCTTAAAAAAACATTTTTAGATCTAAACCAAGTCCCATTTCTCCAGCCAATAAAAAAAAAGATTCCAAATTTGATAGAAATTCAAGCAGTTAGCACTTTGAGGAAGGCTCCAGACACTGAGCATAGTGTCAAACTAGATTAGGGTTGGGAGAGGCGTTCTGACAGGTATTGCAATCCCAAATTGTGTAGGGCTTCATACGTTAAGACCAGCACCTCAAATTGGGATTGGGAGCATACAGGCAGCCAATGCAGGCAATCCAGAACTCATCTTATATGTTCAGACCTTTGCATGCCAGTTATTAATCTGTATTCTGCACCAGCCACAGCTTTTAAACTAACTTCAAAGGCAGCCCCACATACAGTACATTGCAGTAATCTAATTTAGAGATTACCAGAGCATGGATCACTGAAGCCAGACTATCCCTGTCCAGGTACAGGCACAGCTGGGCCACCAGCTGAAGCTGGTAGAAGGCACTCCAAGCCACCAATGCAACCTGAGCCTCAAAGATGGCTCAAGGACCCCCTCTAAGCTACAAACCTGCTCATGCAGGGGAAGTGTGACCCCCACCTAGAAAAGGCTGAACACCCCCATGCGGTCAAAGGAATCACCCCCCAACAGCATCACAGCCCTGTCTGGACTGAGTTTCAGTTTGTTAGCCCTGATCCAGTCCATTTTTGTAGCCAGGCACCAGTTTAGCACATCCACAGCCTCACCTGCAGATGATGAAAAACAGGACTAGGGCTGCATGTCATCAGCATACTGATGGCAATGCATTCCAAACCCCAGATGATCCCACTCAGCGGTCATCCAAGGTAACCAAGGCTGTTTCCATGTCAAAACCTTAATGCCAATTGAAATGGATCCAGACAATAATTTTCATCCAAGAATGCCTGGAGTTGACTGGAATCCACCCTCTCTAGAACCTTGCCCAGGAAAGGAATATTGGTTACTGGCCTGTAGTTGTTCAATTTTTCTGGGCTGAGGGAGAGTTTCTTGAGAAGCAGTCTCAACACCACCTCTTTAAGACAATGCAGGACCACTCCCTCTCACAAAGAGGCACTGATGATCCCTCTGGCCCAGGTGTTTATTCCTTCCTTGCTGGCTTTCATCAGCCAGCAGGGGCAAGGATCCCGTGCAGAAAAGGTTACGTGAACCTGCCCAAGCACCTTGTCCACATCCTCAAGCTGTACCAATGGATACTCATCCAATGAAACTAAACGAGTCTGTGCTCTGGTATCTCCACCGCTGTTTCAACTGCTGTAACTCTGGAGTTCAAGACCCAGTGGACACAATAGATTTAGACTGGTCCAAATGCCAAACAGTAACAGAACCCAAAGGGAAACAGAAGCTTTTTGCTCACCGCTTCTTCATGTTCTTTCCAGCAGTCATAGTCTGTTGCCATAGCAATACTTGCATAACAGATGCCAGCTTCCTTCGCAAGAACCACTTCAGGGACTGTTGTCATATTGATCACATCACCCCCCCAATTGCGAAACATTAGACTCTCTGCCCGAGAACTAAAACGTGGCCCTTCCACTGTGATCATGGTTCCCTTTGAGTGACACTTGATCCCAAGCTTCTTTGCAACATCTATCAGAACCTGAGAGAGACAGAGACAGAGAAAGAGAGAGAGATTAGTGACACATCAGCTAGTAATTCTGGAGGTCATTCAGGCCACTTCATTCATGATCGAGTGTCATATTCACCATATAGGTAGACTGCCATCAGTTTAAAGATCTCTATTTGGAACTGGAAGAAGGGGATTGGAACACAATGACAGAACAAAGTTTTAGGGTTAACACAGAGAAAGAGAATTTAAAAACAAAATGGAGATAGGACGCTATTTATACTTTTAGTGTTTGCTATTTCATAGATTCTTACAAACTCCCCAAGGATTTTTAAATCATCACCTTAGCCATAGTTCAGAAAGTATTATGCTAGGCTGTGCATCTTAGGATACAAAGTAAGGCATTTTTACTGCTGAGTCTGCTAAAGAACATTACACTTCCACATAAAATAGCATCAATACGATTATCGTGAGCTGCCTGCTTTGCACCCCACGCAGCAGCAAAGGCATACTACTAAGCCAACACGTCAACCCAGAATTTGTAAAAGTTTGTCATTAAACCTCTAGGCACACGCAACAGGCAACTGCTATCAGCTCCTATGCACGTGTGAGACACAAACATCTTTTGAGAATGTGATTTCTTTCTCCTACTTCTGAAGGGGCTCATCACACCTGGAGTTACCATTGTGCTTCTTGTGGTCAAGTGCTCCCTGTATGTCATGCTTCTGATGTGACCCCTGTAAATCACACACAGGGAACAGCTGTAGATGTGGACTGGTATAGCCATGTTTTACTTGCGAACAGATGCTGGTATGAACCTGTCCACTGCTGGCTCCTAGCCAGAGGCATACCTCCAGTAAGGACCACTAACCTTTCGAGTTTTGGCACAGAAAGGTTCTGCCATAGAAACATGGCACACTCCTGGAAGGCAGGGATGGTTTCCATCGTAAAAAGTCAGATGCCTCTTGGTTGTTCTGTGAAGAAGATGACAAACTAATTAGAGAATACATCTTAGGGATTGGCAGACAAGTAACTGAGTGACTAACTCAAGCAAAAGCAACTAAAATGACCCTGTCCTGGACAAGTTTTCATCCTGTGTCAAGTTGAAAGCTAGCACTGCTTGCACAGGGGGTGATTAAATGACCCCAGACAAAACTGTCTCAGGCAAGCCAAATGCTGCATATGAAAGGCTTTTATCTGGCTGAATGTCCTCTCCCCACACCACCCACCAGGAGGTTTGAATCATTATAAGAATGGATTCCAGGTTTCAGCTGGTACAGGTAGTTCAACAAATCTTTTCTGGAGTCTTGCACAATAATACAATCTGCATAACACTATTTAGCCTATTGACCTTTCAGTTTGGCCTACTAACTTAAATCACCATAAAAAGACTATCCTTCAGTGGATTTTAATCCTGTTTCCTACAGGTTTTAGCTCCAACTCAAAGCTAAAAGAGACTAAAATGACTTTTTAGTCCTTGGTTATCAAGAGACCAAAATGACCTGAGGTTAACCTTGTTCCCTGCCTTTGGAAGCATTCTTATATACATTTGGGGTGAGTTTTCTTCCCTCTCAAATGTTCTGTGTTACAGAAAGAAAATTGTAAAAGCCAGGAGGATGAAATTTGGGAGAAAAATTACCAGTCTGAATTTGAAAACATCCCAAATCGCACAACAGAATGTAAGATCGGAAGAAAAGCCACACTGGATCAGACCAAAGGTCCACTTAGTCCAGCACCCCATACACACAGTGGCAGACCTGCTCCCCTCAAGAAGGATGGGTGTAAGATCTCCTCCTGTCCAGCTCCTCAGGCATGGCACCTCTGGAAAAGGAGGCAGCACACAGCCAGCAAGGCTGGTGGCTACTGATAGCTCTTCCTCCATGAATCTGTCCCATCCCTTTGTAATGCCAGATTGGCAGCCATCACCACTTCCTGTAGCAGCTAATTCCATTGTTTAACTCTGAGCTGTGTGAAGAAGTACTTCCTTTAATCTGTCCTAAACTTCCCACCAGTTAGCTTCATGGGACAACCCTGGGTTTGAGTAATATGGGAGAGGAAGAAAAATGTCTCTACTTGTCCCCTCTACTTGCTCTACACGATGCATTATTTTAAACACCTCTATCACGTCTCCCCTTACTTGCCTTTTCTAAGTTTAACAGTCCCAGTTGTTGTAGCTGTTCCTCACAGGGAAGCTGCTCCAGCCTCCTGATCATTTTTGTTGCCCGTCTCTGTACTTTTCCCAACTCAATAATGTCCTTTTTCAGGTAAGGTGACCAGAACTGAACACAATATTCCAAATACCAAAGATTTGTATAAGGGAGGATGACTCTGGCAGTTCTGTTTTCTATTACTTTACCAATTATGCCTAGCATGGAGTTTGCCTTTGCAGCAAACTTTGAATACCAGGCCAACATTATCATCGATCTGTTCACCACCACCCCAAGATCCCTTTCTTGCTGAGGCGCTCAGCAAGGTTAACCTGGGATCATCCATACTTCCTAACATTATAATGGCACATAGTGACACCACGGGATGCTTTATAGTCCCAAAATAAGCACAGAAGGAAAGCAGAAAGGAAATAAATCCATATCCTGTCAAGTTAAGAAAATGCAAATAAACATTTCTCAGCTTCTTCCTCACAAATACAATTCACAATACAAATGGCTGTACACATAGCCACCTACATTACTGTAGTTGTAATAAGTTTTAGGAATAAATATTTATACATATAATACACAGATTCTTAGACCATACTGTCAGCCCATCTACTTGGAACAAATGACACAGACAGTGGCAAATCTGGAAAAGAAGCCTTAAAACATGGAAAGCACAAGACAATACTATTAGCACACAGCAAAGGCTGAAATCAGTAGGATGTTGCAGAGTGTGAAAAAAAGGGGGGTAGGGCAATTTTCAATCGGTTTCAGCCAGAAAATATACAAAGGATGCCATCCCTTAAGCAAAATCCAGCTGTTGTGTTTCTAAAGCCTTATATCCAATATATTGAGAGAGGTAAAATAGATTTTAAGTAACCCAATGGGTGACCCCTGCCCACTTTCTTCGGCACTCAAGATCAGCTTCTCAGGGTGTAATTCTATGCATGTTTATGCAGAAAATGGTCCCACACTTGCCAGCGTTCCCCATACAGTCTGAGAAACTGTAGGCCTTGTTTCCCGTCCAAACACAAGCAGAGAATAGTGCCCCAGAGCTTTCTTTGGCTTAGAAAGCAAGAGCAGAAGCAGGAATACGAGTCAGAGTTGCCAGAGGAGTGCTGTTAAGGATGGACTCCTTGCGGCAAATGAGTCCACAATGTTTAGGATCACTGATGTGGATTTTAATGGATTACGGATGGAGCTCTGAGAAACATACAGCATGGAGTATTATTTATTTATGTATAACATTTCTATGCTGCACCCATCGCAGAAGCCTCGGGGTGGCTCACAAGTATGGAGGCGTACAATCTGTTGCCAGAAATGCATGTGATAAGTAGTGTTATGAACGGAATAAGATTGTTTGCCATGGAATACAGTTTCTGATGGCATTTCTGAGGCTTACCAGCCACACTTTTGCTTTTTAAGGTCAGCTTTAGCATGTAAGGACAAGCATGCAGGGATCAACCAAGCTTCTATTTAGACCAGCATTTGGTTCCTGTGGGAAGCTCTTAAGTAGAACATGAGCGACCCTGGCCAGCATGTGCAGTGGTAGCACACCAGGAATCCTTGGTGTGGGTAGCTGCTGCTTGGGTGTACTAACACTGGGTGTGCAACATTGATGGAACCTGCTTGAACTGTAAAGCCACACAGGTTTTCACTTCCCCTTCCTGTTGGTCCTCCATGGCAGGCAAGAAGATAGATGTGGGTGGGAATATGAGTCTAAGAGGGAAGAGAAATCTTGTGGTATTAGCCCTTGGCATAAGGGGCTGAGAGATGCTGATCTGCAATGCAGCTTCTAGACAAGCCAGGTCAAGAGAACACAGGCCAGTTCACTAGACGTGTTAGGTCAGAACTGCGGAAAATTCTGACGTGTGAATGTACATCCATGCTCAGGCATGGCGCTCCATTTCTACTGCTCCTACTGATGGAAGCAGCTCAACAAACTAGAGAACCAGCATTATACTTGAAGTGGGATTCTCTAGCTTGTTGCTCTCCTAGCAAGCCAGATTTCACTCCTTTTTTCTCCCTCAATTTCTAGCACATCTTCCTAGCTGCAACATATGTTTTGTGCAAGAAAAAAAAAAAAAAACAATACTGGCAACAAGCTTAATCATCCATTCATAAGAACATGCAACCTCCGCTGTGACTCAGATGCCATTCCAACCTCAGCTGCCTTAAAAAAAAAATTTCCTTCCTTTGCACTGCATGTATTAGGCTCAACAAAAGGAAGCGATGTGTGGGTGAGAAAGAGGTTTCTTAAGGGTTTCTAAAGTCATCAGGAAAAATCTAAAAATGTTCATTATTTTTTAAAAAAATGTTTGGCCATAATCTAATCCAGTTGTCCGGAAACTTTTTCGGGCTGCCACCCCCTTTCCTCTTGGATGACAAGCCTAGTGCCCTCATCCCATTTTCTTTGTATTAGGTCTGTTGCTCTACTGCAAATTTATAATGATCAATCATTCCCTGCCCCGCAGATCTTTCCACTGCTCCCAAAAGGGTGGTACCACCCACTTTGGGAATCACTGATCTAATCTCTCTCAGATTCCTTACTAGTGAACAAAGCTGGCTTTGCTCAGATTGAAGCTCTGTCCCAGGGTCTGGCTAATCTTCCCTGGCTTCCAACTGTATGGCCAGGAAAGCTGTGTGCTGATTTCAGAAGTGGCTGAAGGCTGAAGCAGATGAACAAATGTACATTAATCAATTAAAATGCTTTTATTATGCCAAACAATAAAAAGAACAAAAATAAGTAAATTACACCACATAAATATTCCACAAGTGTTACATCAATTAATTGTTGTTGTTATGTGCAGTCATCTTCAACTTATGGGGACCCTATGAATGAACACCCTCCAAAATGACCTATCCTTGAAGCCCTGCTCAGCTCTTGTAAACTCAAGGCTGTGGCTTCCTTTAAATTGAAATAAAAAGCACCCACAGCTTGGAGGTGCTCCTGGATCCAGGACCATCTCTGAAGGCCCAGGTGGAGGCCAGGGCCACCTTCCTTCAGCTGCAGTAATATATTAACGTTGCCCTACCTGGGCAGACAGAGCCTGGCCAGAGTAGATTACTGTAAGGTGCTTTACATTGAAGATGGTCTGGCAAATTCAACTGGTCCAAACCTACGCTGCATGCTTAGTAACAGGTGCCAGTTTGTGAGCCCACATAATACTTACTCTATATAAATTACACTGTTTGCCAGTTGAAGACCAGGCCTGATTTAACATATAAAGCCCTAGATAGCTTAGGACCTTGCTACCTAAATTACTGCCTTCTCCCGTATGTATATACCTACCCACCCATTAAGATCTGGGCAGGAGGTCCTTCTAAGAGTCATCTTAGGTTAAGACCTTTTTATTTCATCAATATTTTAATAAGTTTTAATATTGTATTTTTTTTAAATTATATTTTTAACTGCAGCCAGAGTGGGTCGATTTGTTTATGTTGATTTTTATGTTGATATTCTGTCATAATTTATTTATACTGATATTTGTATTATATTTATGTAAGCCGACCTGGGCTTTTGCAATAGGACGGCATATAAATATCTCAAATAAATAAATCCCTCAAGAGGTGAGAGGGAAGACAAATAGGAGGAGGACCTTTGCAGTGTCTGCCCCCATGTATGGAACAGGTTCCCCTGCAAAATTTGCTTGGCACCAACATTGTTTCCTTTTTGGGGCCAGGTAAAAACATTTCTCTTTTCCAGGTATTCTAATAACTGATTTTAAATTACTTTTAATATGCTGTTGTATATGGCTGTCCCCCTCACTTGATACAATTTTAAGTTAACATTGTTAAATTGCAGTTGTTTTATATATTATTGGATTTATTGTTTTATTATTTTAATAATTGTAATGTTGATTACTTATTTTAAGCCGCCTAGAGATAGTGTGGCAGCATACAAATGTAAAAACTCTCTCTCTCTCTCTCTCTCTCTATGGAACTTCTATGTTGCCCCATTCGCCGAAGTCTCGGGGTGGCTCACAAACACAAATAAATAACATCCTATAAAACAATATAAATTACATACAAATAATAGGTAAGGAATGGGCATAAGATTGTAAACATTGTACTTTCAGCCTTTATTATTTACTTACACGAAGATTATAATAATTCCATTTTCCAGAATTCTTTCTAGTACCCAGTGTTTCATTCTATAAAGGATATTATGTTGACTATCCATCCTATTCTACAAATAATAAAATTGTACCAAGTCATAAAAATGAATCATGTTTACTTTGACCCCTTGCCACCTTCAGCTCGTCACATTTTATTTTCCATTAAAGCTATTTGTCGTACTTTATTGTACTAATAATCTAATCCCTGAAAACCAAATCCCTTCCAATATCTTGCAGTTGAGAACCTAGTGACAACAGGTAAATGAGTTAATTGTTTTTCTGACTGTTTGCTTCTCCCAAAAACAGACTAATACCAAATGAGGTTGGAATATGCTGGTTCATGAATACAGCAATCTCTGCTAACTCCGCTCCCCGAAAAGGCTGAAATTCTGTACAGGCCCACTCTATTTGTCCGCATGTACCTGACTCCAGGCACCCCCTCCAACACTGTGGGGAGGCTGAGTCATAAGGAGGTGCTCAGAGTCAGGTACCAGCTGTGAACAATGCTCAGTGATTTTTCTCCAATGCATGTTGAAAGTGATCTATGGCAAGGCTTATAGAGATTTCCCCCAACTTTTCTTTTAAAGGTCTTTTTATTTATTCCATTTCTATGCCACCCCATAACCCAAAGGTTCTCTGACAGGCTTACAAATGCTTTTCATTGGGGCCCTCAGAGAAAAATTGGTAAAGAGGCTAGTCCTCTGTGTTTCCTTTCAAGCAAATTATAAGTTCTTGCCTTATGACAAAAATTAAGGAACTTTCCAATGAGAATAATGAAGATGTCCCTGGGGAGGCTCTTTCTGCCCGTTGTAGGCAGCTGTATCAAGGGGTCAAAGTAAATCTATTAGGTGGCTAGGGTTGTCCCGCCCCCATCCCCTGAAAAATAGATATATACCCTCCTCTATCATGTTTGCCAATGAAACTGAATGCTTTCATTCACCTCCTATTAGCAAGGGAATTATCTAATGAAGTTGGCAGACATTGTGGTACATTTGCCAGTCTGGTATTCCCATCTGCTTTCTTGAGCATGAAGAGAGAAGCCAGGCCACCTTAATTCTTGGAATGTTTTGTAGCCAAACTAAAAGAATTCTTATTTTTCCTGCCATTTATTCAAGTGTTTTTACCATAATGGACATTGCATGATATATTTAAATTCTTTGTTACTAAAATCCCTAAATATTGAAGTTTAGTGTGGACCACAGGGAACCTCAAAAAGTCAGAAAGTTGACATTGTAATTTTTGGCGCAACATTAAAACATGGCTTCAGCTTTTGAATAACGGACACGTAAATCAACTAGTGCGAAATCAGCCAAAATTATTGCAAGTTTATTTGTATCTGCTATCAGTTGTCGTGTAGAAACAACCATGTCATCCAAATAAAAGTCAAGAGTATAAAGTTGTGAGCTCATCCTCACCCCATTATTAGCCCAGTTTGTTACATACCGAGACAGTGTGGTGTCGCGGTCGAGTGCAGCCTTGGGACACAGGCGCTCTGGGCTCTAGTCCCCACTCAGCCATGGGGCCAGTCAGATTCTCAGCCCCACTTACCTCACAAGCTTGCAGTTGTGGGGGGTAAGATTGAGAGCAGAAGAAAGATGTAAGCTGCTCTGAGTAGTTAACAAAAAGAAAAAGGCTGGATACAAATCAAGGGATTCTAATATTAATGCAAAGAGCAATGGTGACAATCGACATCCTTGTTTGTGCCCCTTTGGATGATCTATCAAAGTGGAATCTTGATTGATCGATTATTTATTTATTAGTTTTCCCTCTGTTTAAAAAGGAATTTGGCCAAGTACTTGAATAGAGTTAGGGCCCAAATCCAAATTTACACAAAATTACGAATTTTGATTGTACAACTGAAGGCTTTGAATAAATCCAATGCACGAAAGTTCAATGGCGACTTCTTTTCTTTACTATGACCAATTACATTTAGTAATCTTCTAACAGGATCTGTGACTGATCAAAGTGAATTATTCTTCTTCAATTGCATTTATATCCTGCCTTTCTTACTCTTGCAATATATTTCAGTATAAAAGTTTTCATATGATTTATGGACCTTACTGCAAACATTTTATAATTTACACTTAATAAATTGGTCCATAATACTTAATCATAACAAGGTCCTTGTATGGTTTTGGAGCTATCATTGTATGCAACTGTCAATATATTGATGGAGGAGGAGAGCCTCCAAGAACATCATGAAATGCTGCAGTTACGTGGGATACCAGACTATATATGCTTTTTATAAGTTAGGATTGAATTTGGGCCAGGTGAATTTTCCTCCTTTAGATATTTGATTACGTTAACTTGGAGTACCCATCCACACTGTTGTCTTCCTCCCTTACCAAAAGCATATTAATTGAATCTAGAATTTTTTAAATATTTACCAGAGATGTAGGAGAGGTTTCATATAACAACTTATAAAAATCTGTAAACTCCTTGCAGATTTCTTGTTTGTTGTAGGTTAGCTCACCAGTGGATGTCTGAATACTCAAAATTCCTCTGCTTTCTCTTTTCTGATTTCTTTGCCATAATCCCAACATTTTCCCTGAACTTCACAGAACTTCTTTTTTAAATACAGAAGTGTAGCTGTAGTTTGATTACTCTAAAGTCTCCAACTCTATCCTCTTAGCTTCCTTTGTTTGTATAAATTCCTAGATCCAGTCTGTGCATACTTAGAGAAAAGATGAGCTGTTGTCATCTTTAACAGTTTATACCTTTCCAAGGTTTGTTTTTTTCACCATGCCCTCTCCTGAATAGAATTATCTCTTACAGATGGTTACATTGTTTCAAAAAGGAGGCAATTTGATTATCATTAAACAGTCTGATTCTCATTAAAATAATATTCCAGTGCCTCATTGATTCTTACTCAGGTAATTTCATTAGCAGTTAATAATGTACTAAAGGACCACACTGGAATAATCGGAGAGGAATCATAAATTCAAATACAAATTTGACTACAACTGAGGCATGACCTGTTATTTTAATCACACTGATGTGTGTAGATCTGACAGCCTCTAATAAAGATATTGAAATTAAAATAAAATCTATTTGAGTTAACTTCTGGAATCTTGGTGATTGAAATGTTTAATTATAAATGTTTGGATTACATTCATGCCAGACATTGGTAACTCTCCCCCTTACAACACATATGACAGAGTCTGCTGTTGGCATCCTTTAAAAAATTATTTTGCATCCTTACATTTCTTCTTCCACTTTGGATCAATCAAATCCCTACCTGACAGCACTGTAATGTTCCAATTTAAGTTCTCTCTTCTGATAAATTATTTGTAATTTTCCATCTTTCTCAACACCATACTTACAAACTGTTTTTGTCCTTGATTGTGAACATAGACTGCTGCTAATGTTTTACCATTTTAAAACCCTTAAAAATATAAACCAACCCTCTTTGTCCTTTAAGATTCAACCAGGCGTAAAGTCCAAAATGCTAGCTAAAACTATACAAGTGCCCCAGCCATTGGCAGAAGCAGGGGCCATATTTTTTCCCCAAATCATCTGTTTCAGTAAAGGAATGTTTAGATCTGGCTTGTGAATTTTTATTTTTTCATTTTCATTTTTATTTTTTTACAAAAAAAGGTAATCTGGGGACACACTGCTTGTAAACATTGAGTAATAATAGACTGTTTTATTCTTTTTCCCATAACATGAAGTGTTACAGCTTTATTCAATGACCCTGATGTAACCTAACCTACCATATAATGTAAAAATACTAAGTCCCCTTTAACTCAGATTGCCTTTTAAATTTAACCCCTGGCCTCATCTTCCTAAACAGAATGTGGCCTGAGTTGCTTGTACTATAAAACAAGCTGTTATTGCCTTGGTATCACTGGTCTACAAATTTAGGGAAATGATCGACCTCCGAGATGAAATGTCCTAATGATTACATATTTTGATTAGATGAATTAGAAAACAGGTGATAAAGGTGCTGGTTGGCTAAAATTTTCAAGATTTTTCACAATCAAGATTTATACACAGGCGCGTATATTTGCCTACAAGGGAGGGAGATGTCTGATGATCATGATGCCTTGTAACTTCTCGATAAAATATGGCAGAACAATGAAAATGGTACCACATGAAAGTGTATTCATTTATCTTCGCTTTGAGACTAAAGATTATTACCTAACTGTAATTTATTGTCCTTTTATTGCAAGGTACATTTGTCTTGGTCAGATCTATGCATCATACAGTTAAATCTGGTGACTTGTGAAAGTGTCATTGCCTAACATTTCCAAGGAACAGTTGCATGCTATTTTCCCTCAGAAGCTAAGATGCCTCAAAACAGGGTAAACCATGCAGGTAACTTCTGCTACATTTGTGGCGAGGTTATATTTGCATCTCAAAAGTCCAGTATGATGGTAGTGGTAAAAAAGGGAATACCACCTGTATCTTGAATGCAAAATAGGGGATCAGGACAAGAGTTGGGCCCCTCATTATTGTTCTATTACATGTGCAACTTATCTGCGTCATTGGCTAAACAAGAAGAAAAGGTCCATGCCTTTCGCAGTCCCATTGGTGTGGAGGGAACCCACCAATCATAGTAGCGACTGCTATTTTTTCATGGTTCCCCCAGTTGCAAAAGGGATCTCAAGAAAAAAGACATGGACTGTGAAATATCCAAACATTCCATTCGCACTGTGTCCTGTACCCCATGGTGAGGACTTGCCAATTCCAGATTCACCAGAATCCTATTCTCTACACTCAGATGATGATAAAGACGATGAGCAGGATGCAGCTGATCTGTGGCCGTAGATGTCAGAGGACCCAAACTTTATCCCACTGTATGCTCCTCCTGCACCACATCTGATTTCACAGAGTGCACTAAACTTAATGACTAGTGTGGCACCATTCTCATTGCTGTATCACATTTTGCAGAAAAGTTATAGAGCATAACTGCACATCCCCCTTGTAAATTTGTATTATTTTGATGCAATTTTGACCTGAAGCTTTATCTTGGAAACTGGAGCCAATTAATATTCAGGACTTAATTTCCCTTTATCAGTGACCCAATTCTGGTAAAATTCAGCTACTTCCATTTCTGAGGCTTTCTCCTTGTAGACCAGTGTATCCTATGCCTATCATCTCTATCAAGAAAACTTAGTAACACTAAAAGAAAAGCAACTAAAAGAAAACTAAAAAGAAAAAAAAATTCCCTTCTAAAGAGTATCACAGTAGGTTTATGTAGAAGAATAAAATACATTTCAAAAACACAAAAGAAACCACCACTAATATAAAAATTGTCTTCACTGTGGGCAAAATTATATACTTTTTCTCTGAGAGACTAAGAAAAAACATACTTATTTAAAAAGTAAAATTATTAAAGGGAAGAATTAAGGTGGGGGACATAAATTGTTAAACCCATCAAGTTTTACAGTTTAGATCTATAAATTAGGAAACCATCCCCATTCCAACTGCCCTTAATTTAAGGCCTCCAACACAGACCAAAAGCAGATTTAGCCACCTCCTGTAGAAGATGTGTGTGAAATAAGATTGGCATTTAAATCTTTAGTTACATAGCTACTCAGTTCAATGATCATATAAATGCAGTGAGGTGGCTTCTATTTTTTTACCTATTTTCTTCGCTTTCTAGAAACATTAAAACGAAGGTTATGACCTGTTTGTGCTTGAGTTTTGGGTTTGGTTTGCGGAGTTTTACAGTTTTTAGTCCTACTTTCTTTCATCAACATCTCCCACTGATCTGAAGAAGACTGTGTGCCATTTTCAGTCACTTCTTCTGTCTGTTCTCACCAAGATACCTCACCTGCTGAGTGCTCAATCCACAGCTCCTCTAAAAGTGCGGGCTCTCGAGTTAAGGTCTTCCCCAAATAGATGATCACTTAGCTACAAACATGTGAAACAGAAAAACGCATCTGTGCCATGTGTCAGCTTCTTGCAGCATGAGTATGATTATCAGTTTCAGCTCTTTTCGTTTATGCAAGGCTTCATAGAGGAGATCTGTAACACCAAGACTTTTTGATTTTCATAAATGATTTCGCCTAGGTCTCTAAGAGAGTGCCACACCTCCTTTTTCTTAAATTGACAATAATGCAGTATTATTTCTGTTGGAGGGGTGCTTTCTTTTGATTTGGTCTATCTTGACTCTCAGATCATCCATTAATTGTTCCAATGTTGGTATTAACATCCATCCATATCTCACCGTTTTGATTTCAAGGAACTCAAGACAGCTTACACAAGTCTCCTCCTCCTCTCAATCTTGTCCTCACAATAACAATCCTGTGACTGGTCCAAAGTCACCCAGTTAGCTCCATGGCCCAGTGGGGACTAGAATCCAGATCTCCTGAGTCCCAGTCTAGCACTCTTAGCCACTACACCACACTGGCTCTCTTATCTTAACATATTAAACATCTTAAATCGAGTAACAATAAATTCAGGTAAACTATCCTGTTTGGTCCCCTCTTTAATCACGCATAAGCAGATCCTAACCCATCTTATTTTTTCTCAACTTCTGTCACCATGGCTTTAGTTCCTCAGTTCTTCCTTTGTAGTTTTTTCCAGTTGTTTTTCTTGTAAAAGACTTAAATTCACAGCACATGAAGCAGTTTCTATGGTGCCTTCTATTTTAGAAATCAATGCATCGATATTGTTCTTTAAAAGGAACAGCAACTCATTCCACAGATCTATCAGGATTGCTTTAAGGGAGCCTAGTTGATTTGTGAATGTTGCTTTAATTTTTCAGTTGTAATTTCCAACTCACCAGCATCCACTGCCATGATGGATTCCATGCCAGCTTTTCTTCTTAAAGTCACAGCCTTTTCCTTTGCTTCAAAATATGTAGCTATACTTGCAATTTTAGCACAAATACAGTGGGAAGTCACAGCCTCCCAAAAAAAACTGAATAAAAATAAATAAAGGGTCGTAGGGCGGATATTTTTCCTGAAAACAAATACGCTCTCCCTGGAGCTCATTTCACCTTCTGGCCATCCTCCTGGTCACCCAGTCAAATCCCCTTTAACTGATTTTAAAAACAAAATTATCCAGAAATACACACTTCTTTAAGTAAGGCTCCAAATTTCAGGTGTCTAAGTTTCTTTCCATGCTGATGAATGGATATACTTCCTTTTTATTATTGTAGATAAATTTATTCTATGAACAGCTGTGGATGAAATGCAGTCAGTTCAAACTCAGAGAGATTTTATGTCCTTTTTCAGGCTTGGAAGAAGGACAAGGATCCTGCTGATCTCCAACTTACTTTGGAAACTCTTAGAAAGTCTTGATGTTTCCTAAGATTTTCCAAAAATCAGTGCTGGGAGATGCCCTACCTTTTTTACGTTTAGCAGGAGATTGTGGGAATCTCAGCAGATTTTTTTAAAACTACATGCTCACCACTGGCAAGCATATATATTGACCACTTAAATAGCACTTAAAGCAGATTTATAGTGTGAACTTTCAAGTAAGATATATTTAAAAGCAGAATGATACTTGCATAAGAACAGTTTGAGAATTAAGTTGTCCCACCAGTTGCAGATCTAATTCAGTGACTGTCAGGCCAAGTTCCAATGAACACTCTGTTTTCTCTCTTACCTGTCTATGAATTGGTCAATTATGACAATATCTCCAGGCTGAATCTCTTCTCTTAATGAACCACAGGCAGTAGTCACGATTAGATGAGTACAACCCTCTTCCTTCAGTGCCCACATATTAGCACGGTAATTTATATTTGTTGGTACCATAGTGTGATGTCTCCCATGCCTATGGAAAGAAAGGGTGGAGGAACTTGTGAAGCCGAAGTACAAGACAGAGACTAACCCAAGGGCAAGCTATGCAGGTAGATGTGTTTGTGTTGCAGTTAGGAATGGGTACACCAGTTCATCCTTTCCAAGCAGATGCAAGTGCAGTGGAATATCAGGGTCAGGCTGGGTCTGGGAAGCCATACCCGGTTCTAGTAAAGCCAGTATGAAGTGTAACAAAAAGCTATTACAGTGGGGAGGAGTCAGACACTGCCTGAATTCCACATGGGACAGTGGGGTGTTGCTCCTCCTTTCCCTCACCCACAGAACCTTTCCCTGAACTACTGGCTTTGAGGTTGGCCTTGTGACCTTGAAGTCACAACTGGGATGGAAAGAACCAGGCTGAGTGAGAAGGCAGAGGGAGGATGTTCCACATCCAACTTATCCCACAGCCATCTAGTGAACATAACGCTGCACCCTTCTTCAATGAAGAGCCTCCAAATGTTGTCCCTTACTCACCTTGATTTCTCAGGTGGCAGAAGTTATGGGGGCCCATCTTACTGCATATAATCTGTGGCTATTTCTCTATGCTAAGTGCCAGATGCAGGCCAAGAGGTTCTTGTTTAATAGCCTGAAGTCCTGAGGGGAGTGTTTTAGTCTCTGAATTCATCTAAACCAAGCGCTTGAGGAAGTCTGTTGGTTGGCTGTTGGTTCAACAACTAACCATTACTGGTTCCTTTTATTGGCATATTGGCTTTGTGAAGTAAAGCTGAAAGTAGCAACACCCAACACAACTTCTAGAACTTGGTAGTTCAAAAGAGAATTGAGAAGACTAAATTAAGAGTCTCTATCAAGCCAATCAAGTATACAACCCTACTAACTGAGTAGCTTCTGACATACCTCATGCAACCCTGCATGTTTTAGCAGGTCTGATTTCATACATTTATAACAAAGGCATCTTAGACACCATCATTTCTAATACAAGGCCAATTCATATACAGTTTGATGACTTCACATACCTGGCTAGAAGCACACAGTCAACATTTTTTATCTTTCCCAAAATCAGAGCATCTGATGGCTGGAGTTAAAAAGCAACAACAAAACACCAAAAAATTAAAAAATGTTTATGCAAGACCATAAATGAGAAAAATAACCTTCTTAAGTTTTTAGATATGATTTAACTGTGCAGAACAGTTTGATGCATGAGTAAGTCCCACCAGGTCTGTCTAAAGACGAACCTACATGGCCACAGCCTCGGCATCTTACCAACTCATTCTTAATGTCTTATGGGGATGGGTTCATTCAAAGTGCAAAGCATTCCTCTGCCTTGGAGGCCAAACCATCATCTGGCAGCAGAAAGGGAACTAGAGCCAATCCTGCCAAGTCCCCATGAATTATGTGTAACAGGAGGGGACTGCCTTGGTCTATCAGGACTGGATACCCTTGAATGAATCTAATTCATAAAACACACACTATCTCAAAGGACATTATGCGTGCCTTCCCAGGTGCCAGTTCACAAATAACAAAGCCTAAATTCATATCCATTGACAGCTATCATGCAATTTGAGTCACCACCAGGAGATCACAATTACACTGGGAAACAAGCACTGCACAGTGTGCACAATCACGGGGGCTATGCCGTAGCAGAACACTCACCCCACTCCACCCATGCTTTCAGCAAATGGCTCGTGAAACACCACCAAAAGTTGTTGTACAACTTTTGAGAAACACACACCTGAAAACCTGCTGGATGGGCAGTTCTTGAGAATGTTGTTCCTTGTTCGCGAGCACCTCTCTAGCACACTAAATGCATCCAAAGAATGACAAGCAAGTGAATACACACCTTTCCATAAGGCGTATCAATGTATTTTTCTGTTCGACATTCTAGTATGTCTGGATCATCCAGGCCAGTCCCTGCAATAATTCCAATCTTCAAGAAAAAGAGAACATATGAGATTAGGAGAGATTCAAAACTCATAAATGATTCCTAAATTTACAGCAAACACAACACCACCATTAGATTGTTGTTCTCAACAAATCCAGCCTGAGCAAGACTGTGGAAACCCAGAAATCCATTTGTGTTACTTCTTTTCAATCAAGATGTTTTTCTCTTTTATCCGAGAAGTTTATAATTATGAGACCTCATCCTTGTTAAAAATTGCATATAAAAAATACAGGACCACCAAGCCATTCCTATCAAACTGAAGTAGCAAAGCCAATGATTTACCCCATTGCCTTTGTGCAGAAAGGGTTGAACATGGCTGAAAGGCTTAGGGGAAAATTTCATTTTGAAAAACTGCCTTCTGGGGCGCAGTTATTTATTTATTTAGAAAATTTCTATGCCGCCCCATTCGCCGAAGCCTCGGGGTGGCTTACAAATAAATCAATTAAAATACAATAAATTAACAATATAAAACAAGTTAACAATATAAAATAAGTTGCCCTGACCAAAAAATAAAATAAATAAATACTATTAACAGTTAAAATGACGCTTAAATAAAAAGGTCTTCGCCTGGCGCTGAAAAACAAATAACAATGGCGCCAGGCGGACCTCTCTGGGGAGCACATTCCATAGACTGGGCGCCACCGCAGAGAAAGCCCTCCTCCGAGTACCTACCCTCCTAATATCCTTCACGGAGGGTTCCCGGAGAAGGGCCTCTCCTGCTGATCTCAGGGGGCGGGCGGGCATATATGGACGCAAGCGCTCCTTCAGCTAACCAGGACCCAAGCCAATATACGAGCACTTCTGAGCTTCAGGTTTTTACTGCCAGCAACTAAGCATTTCAAACTTTCAGAATAGGGTTGAGGTGGAACATGAACAAAATAGCCACTGGTAGATGGGAGAACCCCTGAAGGCTAGCTTGAGACCCCAGGTGCATGAGGTACTATCTTGCTTAAGTGCATTAAAAGATCAAGAATATGGAGAATAATACTGTATAGACTCATGGGACCACATCAGTGGTCTAAGCACAGATTCCACATGTCAGGATTGGGTTCCACAGCTCCAGTCCCCTTGCTTCTTCTTTTTAAAAAGTCCTAATGGCACTGTGGTATAAAAGGGTGAGCATATGGACTCCAATTCCAACGTGGAATTGGATCTTTTAAAAATGTATGTAAAACACCCAATGTTATAAAGTTCTCTTCATATTTATTAGAATTATATCCCACTGCTCAAAGTGGCTTACATCATTCTCTTCTTCCTGCTCTCAGTCTTACCCCAACAACAACCCTGTGAGGTAGGCTGGGCTGAGAGTCTGTGACTGGCCAGTCACCCAGCTGCCTTCATGGACTGCCTGAGCCCCAGACCTGCACTCTTAACCTCTGCATCATGCTGACTCTCAACTGGCTTTCGTGTGACTAACACCAAGGCAAGAGGAACGTGAGCCCTCAGGCTGAAAACAAAAAACATCCAATATGAAGGAGAGGGGTGGACAAGGTGTGGTTCCCCAGATGTACTTTGGCCCCAGTTTACTTCCTCCTTCCAGGTGTCTTCCAGGGCTTTGACAAGATCATCAGCCCTGTTAACAAGAGAATCCCACAAAGCCACTAGAAAACCAGTTTGGCAGAATTTTAAAACACCCTTGATGGGAAAGGTGTCTATTTTTAACTTCCATATCCAAGCAGAAAATATAAAATCAGCAAGCTGTTGCAGAAGCAAACCAGCAGCCCGCCTACCTAGAATCCCATTTCTCCTGAAATGATATGAGTGCATGAGGCAAGAGAGGGCAGGCAATCCTCAAGCAGGAAGCACAAAGGAAGCTTCCGGCCCCGAACTTCACTTCCAAGCCAATTAACAGATAGCAAGTCTCAGCTGATCTCCAGGGTGTCCCTTCCTTCCATAACGTAACACTGAGCTAGATATTCCAATAGCTTGACTCAGCATTACATGCGCTTCATGATTTACTTGGTACTGCAACCTCAGATGGCCTCCTTACAATAAAACTAGTACAATCCAGACACAAAAATGGAAACACCCCAAGAGACCGTAGAAACAGGAGACAAAAACAACAGCAGGGGTTAAAATCTGGATGAAAATATTTGCAAAGCTGCAAAATGGCAAGGCAAATCATCTCTCAGATATTGTTAATACATATTTATGATACAGGATGGTCTGTGCCTGGCATCTAAGAGAGAATGAGGAAGGAGCCAAGCTGCTGGATTTAAGGAAAACATTCCATAATCTGGGCACCACCATAAGAATGGAAAGGCCACATCCCTTGCCACCAGCTGCCTTACTCCCAAGGCAGTTGGGTAAGAGTCTCCAAAGCACTTAATGGAAAAGGAAGCTGGTCAATGCCTTTAGCTGTTTAGCCCAACAATACTCACACAGAACTTAAGAGTTGACCAGCTGTTCCTCCAGGGAGTATGTTTATGGACCACCTTTGAACTGGCACCACATGCAGTACTTTCATGAATTACTACTACTGTTCTCTAACAGATAGGTAAGATGGTGTCTTCCAGATGTTTTGGACTGCAGCATCCATAAGTCCCACCAAGCATGGCCAATGTCAGGACTCATGAATGTTGCAAGGTACTGGGTTGCCTGCCTGTCCTAAAAGATATGGGTCATTAAAGGGTAACCCATGATTGCCCTGCCACGGACAACACCCACCCACAAACTGCATATGGCCCCGATTTACCACCACTCCAGAACATTTCTGAAGCTCTAAGACATAAATATACCTTATACTTTAAATATCACTACCACCACCACCACCACCACATCATGGCATTTTGCTACCACCTGTAGTCAAAGCTCTCTAGGGAGTTCACAATATTTTAAATCACCCCTCCAGATTTCAACCAGGCCTGATCCTGCTTAGCTTTCAAGATTAGGCAGGATCAGGCACTTTTAGGCCATATGGAAGCTACCTCTTAGAACCTGTTTGGGGATTTGCATGCAATGGAAGCAGCTGGGCCAGTGTTCATTTCTGCATGTATTACTTCGCTTGAAGCCCATGTGCTGCAACATAATGGCCCTCTTCTCTCCTATGTAATCACAGGGGAGCTGCATGAATGGCGCAGGAAGGGGGTCCTGACTGCTAGCTGTGTCCCTGCCTCTGCACACCTGACAGAACAGGGTGTACATGTGCAGGCTCTGCAATCAGAAATCTGTATAGGCGCCTAATCCCTGAAGAGGGAGGCTGGCCACTTATGAAGGGGCTAGTTTGGCTGACAAAAACAACTCCCAGCTCAAAGAACAAATAAAGTGGCTCCCAGTAATACACATGATGGATATCTCTGCTATAAGGATCAGTGACACTCATACTCTTCTCAAACTTGACATGAGAAGAATGAGATACACTGATGATAAAACAAAAACAAATACCAGACACATTATTGTGTTGACGAATACTAACAAGGTACAAACACTAACAGTTATAGGCACCTCCGTTTGGACACCACTTTCTTTAGTAATGACAAAAACAGTAACAAAGATTCTCTCCACTTGCAATTCCACTGACTTTAAGACATTCATTTATAAATTGGAAACTTTGCCCCATTGGGCTAAACCTGGGTGGCCGCTGTCATCTGCATCAAGCTGCTAGTTAACCGTTGGGGAAGTAAATAGTTTTTAATATGCTGCCATCTTGTGGCAACAGTATGGTAATGCAGTATGACCAGAGGGGAGAGAGAGACTGCTTCCAATACCAGTAAGGCTGAAGTGGTTTGTATTTCTCTTTATATCTGAAAATTCAAATGCCAAGTCCACAGTGGCTATTAAGAGGCCGAGGTGCTCAGTCCCAAAGCGGCCCTAGTCGACTTTGTTGTTGTTCCGTGTTGTCAAGTCCTCTCTTTCTTATGGCAACCCTATGAATGAAGGCCCCGTGAAATGTTCTCTCAGTTCTTGTAAATTCAAGACTGTGGCTTCTTTTATGGGGTCAGTCCATCTCATACTAGAGCTTCCTTTTTTTCAGCATCTGACTTCCACTAGTTGACCTTGTCAACCAGAGATCAAAAACTGATGCCATAACATTTGTCAAGACCATCCTTTCTCCAAATGTGCTATTAATCTGGAGAACTCTAATCAAGTTGCCATATTCTTCTTGCTATTATTCAGTGACATACATAAAGATGAGTATGATAACTAAGAACTATAAAGAACTTACTACATAAAATTATATATATGTAAAGATTACAAAATCAAGACAAAGTATACCAATACCTACAACACTTTAAGATTTTGCATTTTCATGACAACTGAAATGTCTAAAGTGCTTTTCATGTATTATCTTGATGGTAACATTACCTCCCTGTAAGGTAGGTCAGTATTACTAACCCACAACACCAACAGGAGCCAAGACCGAAACCTGGTGTGCACCAAACACGGCTATCCCCAACTGTTTAATTGCTAGGGATGAGAGATGCTGCAGATGAGCCATTTCTGCTTTTCAATCGATAGCCCATCAATGCTGCATTTCTGGATCGTTCTGTCACATGAAAACCCAGGAATACTAGTTTGTTTATGGATTAAACAACCAAGAGCTAACCCAATGACACACCATGGGCAGCTAACATAATTTCCAGGTACACATGTTCACATGGCCCGGGGCATTCCTGGACTGTTGATTAAAAGCAGAAACGGCTCACACAATCCATTCATCCCCAGTAATGCCTAGCTTAAACAACAAAGGAATTAGTGCTGTTACATGAGAATTGGGCCAGAGGATTGCTTAAGCCAACCTAGGGAATTCATGGCAGCATAAACCGGAGACCTACCAGCTCAGTAACTCTACTGTAACAATCTGCTGTGTGCGCACTTGTAGCTTGTCTTACCTCACTGGTTTCCAAGACACCATTCTGTCTATATTCCTCAGAACAGCATCCCTATCAGCCAGATATATTATAATGCTTTTTGGTTTGCCCATGTGAGAAGACAGGATGAGCACTCTGCGACAAAGAAAAGGACAGAAACCTTTCAGAGCCTCCTTTAAACACCTTGAGAACCGGGTTGGGTTATCTGCCAACCAGTCCAGAGCATGGCTAAGATGAATTGCAAGCAAGGACCTGATCAACTCAAGATTTCCATTCAAAATATTTATGGACGAAACCAAGCAAAGGGCAGTTTAGAAATAGCCAGTTTCTTTTAAATGTCAGAACTGTTCACTGCTGCATATGCCTCGGGGTTTTAGAGTAAACAAGGGGTCCAGGAGATTAAAGAGTTCCATCTTGACTCTTTGCCATCTACCCAATTTTTAAAAATTTACATAATATGCAGCTGCTTCTTGTGATGGGAAAGAGGTTGGGCAGCTCCCTGGGGAGGTCAATTCAAACTGGCCTGCAAAGGACCAGCTCATGCTTTCTCCTGCCAATTTCTACAGCATTTCCTTAACTTAAGCTGAGTCAGCCTGGAAGGGTTTGTTACAGATGCTAACTCTAAAAATAGCAAAGATCTGGCAGTCATGAGCTGTGGAACATGACATGATAAAAACGTAACAAAATTGATTCTGAAACTTTGCTTTTTCCAAAGATTCTGTAAGATTAATGTCAACTACCCAGATGACTGTCTCAGAGGTTGCCTCTATGCTGTGGAAAGTCAGGTTGTTTAC
Organism: Varanus komodoensis; assembly: GCF_004798865.1. Classification (NCBI taxonomy): domain Eukaryota; kingdom Metazoa; phylum Chordata; class Lepidosauria; order Squamata; family Varanidae; genus Varanus; species Varanus komodoensis. Next base: position 17,259,067 of record NW_025335550.1, on the reverse strand, counting down.
CGTAATGTTCATTCTTCAAGTGGTCATTTGTGCATTCACACATATGGGGGCTGCCCCTGCACCGTGCCTATTTTCGGGAAAATTCTCTCATCTCTAATGGTCTTTGGCAGGAACTCTGCTCCCCCTCTCCCTCATATAAATGGGTGGAGTCCCCACTCTCTCACCAGTCAGCTGAAGACTGCCCATTCGCCCCAGCTGGTACCAGCAAGGGAATGTAAGTTTAATTCCATTCGTGAAATATGAACCCAGTCACTGACACCGATGTGGGGTCGGCGGGTGGGTTGTGTGAATGCCCAGGTAAGCACTCGAAGAATGACAGTTACAGGTAAGCAACCTGACTTTCTTCATTGTGGTCTCTGTGCATCACACATATGGGTGGTGACTAAGAAACTTACCCACCAGGAGGCGGGACTGTGTGGCTATTGCGGAACGGTAGGGAGGACGGCACCACCAAGGAGCAGACCAAGCGAAACCAGCTTTCACGTTTAGTCAGAACTGCTTTATGCACTTGTCAGAAGTGCATAAAGTCTATCATTTAGCAAATCTGCATCAGCACGTAGAGCAGATGGGGTAGTTACGGCACTGGTGGAGTGTCCCTTCGAGTGACGGACAAGAGAAGTTTGATGAGCTGGCAGGAGAGTTAGATATTTGGTACAATTCCCTTCGATAGGTATTGGGGCCTTATTGTCATTCCTTGTCGTGTTCAGAGTATTTAATGGACAGAAACTTGGTTTTTCTAAATGACTTGGTTCAGGACCAATCTGGTTTCCTCTGATGCATTTACTTTGAAAAAATTAGTGTGTTTGAAGCAGGCAGGTTGTCAGAATACTTCAGCTAGGAATAATGGAATAGGACTTCGGTTCTATTTGTTGGTTTTCAGAACTGAGGCCATTATTAAGAGGGATGGCTAAGGGCATTCGTATTGTGCTGCTAAAGGTGGAATTCTTGGAGCAGAGGAAGATGAACCTGAGCAAAGCACTTGCCAAGAATGTCTTCATTAATCAAGGATGAGAGTCGGAGGTTTGAAGATGATCAGATACCGCCATAGTTTCGATCATAAACGATGCCGACTAGCAATCCAGTGGCATTATTCCCATGAGCCATCGGGCAGCCTACAGGGAACCAAAGTCTTTGGGTTCCAGGGGGGAGTATGGTTGGAAAGCTGAAACTTAATGGAATTCATGGAAGGGCAGCCGCAGGAGTGGAGCCTGCAGCTTAATTTGACTCAATGCGGGAAACCTCCGGCTCGGCCTGGAGCATACAGCTTGATGGCAGAAGATTTAAGCCTCCTTGATGTAAGAAGAGAAGAAATTGTAAAATGTTCTCAATAGCTGCGGGTTAGGTGAGAAGTTGATACTGGCTGTAAAGTATGTAAAATGTTCCCATTTCAAACTGTAGGATCACTGTGTGTTTGGCCTGAACAAGGGCTGCAGGATGAATTGTATACCTGGGCTTAAATTGGTCGGCACCGAGGTAGTTGTTGATAGTGAAGCTGTTGTTGGTACCAAGGAAGTTGTCATTTACGAAATCAGTGTATGAGGCACGCCGTCAATTTCAGAGTGTGTATGCTTCAGGATAGGTGAGATGGCGATGGGGACCATGCTTGGTGGGATTAGCATGGGGGAATCAGGATGACGGAAGTGTTGTCCCATCCGCTTTTCACTTACATCCAACCCAGTCCACACTTAGAAATTAACTTTTCAATTCCCCGTAAACTGAAATTGAAACTTTTCAGTTCCCCGTAAACTGAAATTGAAACTTTTCAATTCCCCGTAAACTGAAATTGAAACTTTTCAATTCCCCGTAAACTGAAATTGAAACTTTTCAATTCCCTGTAAACTGAAATTGAAACTTTTCAATTCCCTTTCTCCTTGTCTAAAAAAATGTGCGTTAATTGCTGCCTTGAGCTCTTCATCGTCGGAAAATCGCTTTCCACGAAGATCTTTTTTTAAATCTGGGAATAGGTAGTAGTCACTGGGGGGCAGGTCCGGGCTATAGGGTGGGTGGTTTATTTCTTCGAAACCACAGTCTCGCACAGCAGCCTTCGAAACACACGCCATGTGAACAGGCCTGTTGTCATGAAGAAGCAACACACCTGTGGTCAGTTTTCCCCACCTTTTTTAATTGCTTCTCTTAAATTACGCAGAGTGGTTACGTAAGATGCTGTGTTTATGATTTCACCTTTTTTCGTGTACTCGATCAATAAAATTCCCTTTGAGTCCCAAAACACTGTGGCCATGATTTTTCCAGCCGAAGGAGTGACTGTGAATTTCTTCGGAGGGTCAGCACCATTTTATGCCACTGCATGGACTCCTGCTTACTTTCAGGATCATAGTGATGAACCCAAGTTTCATCTCCAGTAACAATCCAGTCGAAAATACTCAATGGATCTTCACCACAGAGCTCTAAAAACTCCCTACAGCACTCGACTCACACTTGTTTCTGAGGCGCCATGAGCATTCGCAGCACCCATCTTGCACAGACCTTTGAAAGGTTAAGATGGTCATGAAAAATAGTAAATATGGTACCAACAGATAGGTCTGTCATCTCTGCTAACATTTTGATTTTTATTTGGGCATCTTCCAATACAAGTTTCTCAATTTTTTTCACATTTTCTTTCATAGTGGCAGTAACCAGCCCGCCCGAGCGAGGGTCGTCTTCAGTGCTTTCTCTGCCCCTTTTAAATTCACTTGACCACTTCTGAACAGTAGATAATGAAGGTGCAGAGTCCTGGTAAACGGCCACCATCTCTTCATGAATGATTTTTTGACTTTTTCCTTGTTTTGTAAGGAACTTAATCACAGCGCGGTGCTCGATTTTCTTCAACATTGTCGCCTCAGTCATCATGGTCGTCTTTCACTGAGGATTACTAGGGAACTAATGATCACACTTATTTGAAATTTTGCATGTATACCCTCAGATAGTGTCATTAGCTAATGAAATAATTAAATTACCCACATCAATAGCAAATCAACCCGATACTGAGAATACATTAAACGCCCCTCGTAAGTCACTGTTTATGGAACCGCAGACCCAGGGGAGTGAGGTGGGATGGAGAGCTCCACATGTTTTTGGCCTACAACTTTTACTATTGGCTTTGCAAAGTATGCAATTTCCCTAGCACCAAGGTTAGATATAACCAGCAAGTTCGCACAACTCGTATGACCTACTGACAAATACCCCTTCCTTCTCTTCCACGTGGGGGCTAATGACACTGCCAGGAGAAGTTTTGCTGAAATAACATCAGACTTCGAAGCTCTAGGGAGGAAAATTAAAAAAAAAAAAAAAGCCATGGGACCCAGATAGTCTTCTCAATCCTACCAGTACCAGGAAGAGGAACTGTTAGGGAAAGAAAAATCCTTCAAGTGAATGACTGGCTATGATGGCTACAATGGTGGTGCTGTAAAGAGAGATTTGGATTCTGGGACCACAAGCTAAGCTTCCTGGAAGATGGACTACTGGCAAATGATGGGCCGCACCTCACAAAGAATGGGAAGCAGGTGTTTGGCCACTGCATGAAAAACTTCATCAGGAGAGCTTTAAACTAAAACCTATAGGGGAGGAAGATGTGCATCATGGCATACCATCATCTGGCAAAGACTTGTATATTTCAACAGAGAAAAACCCTCAAGCAGGGCCCAACACCCATCTCCCAAAAATGTAGAAAGAAAACCAGGGCACAGCAAGAATGAACTTCGATGTCTCTACACAAATGCCCAGAGTATGGGAAACAAACAACACGAACTTGAGCTGATAGTACATGAGGGCAATTATGATCTTATAGGAATAACGGAAACTTGGTGGGACATTACTGGACCTCTACAATTGATGGAAACAACCTGTTCAAGAAAAATAGAAAGGACAAAAAGGGAAGTGGAGTTGCACTATATCAAAGAGACACATGTATCTACACAGAACTATAAGAACCTAGTAGCCCCACTGAAAGCATCTGGCTAAATTTAAAGGGAGCAAAAAATAAGAAAAATAGTTATTGGCATATATGACCACCCACCCAGTCAAAAAAAGGACAAGGATGCAACCTTTGAAAAGTAATTTGCCGGCATTCCGAAGAAGAATGATGTCAGCACGGGGAATTCAATTTCCGATATATGCTGGCAGACAAATCCGGCAAGCATGGCCCCTCGAAGACATTCCTGACATGTGTAGCCAACTACTTTCTCCAGCAGAAAGTAGAGGAAGGTACGAGAGGATCAGCTGTCCTCGATTTAATATTAACTAACAGGAATGGCCTGGTGGACAAATTAACAACCGTGGGAACTCCATGGGAAAGTGCCCATGTGACACTTGAATTCTCAATTATAAGGGAGACCAAGGGTAACTGGAGCCAAACAACTTCAGGAAAGCCAACTTTAACAAACTCAGAAAAATGGTAAGTGACGTGCCATGGCAACACACCCTTAAGGGGAAAGGTGTCCAAGAGGGGTGGGAAATCTTGAAAAAGAAGATCCTCGAAGCACAACTATGAACAATTCCATCAAGCAAAAGGTGTAGAAGGCAGCAGAGGAAGCCCAGGTGGCTCCACAAAGGTTAAGTAACAGCCTGAAAGAAAAAGAATATGTACAGGAAGTGGAAGCAGGGCCAGGTCATGAAAGACGAATATAAACAAAAAGCAAGGAATGGCAGGAATTGCATCAGGAAGGCTAAAGCAGGAAATGAACTGAGAATAGCAGGGGAGGCTAAGCACAACAAGAAAGCCTTCTTCAGATACATCCAGAACAAAAGAGGTGAGAAAGAGAAGGGTGTCCAGCTACTTAAAGTGGCTGGAAGAGTGATAACAGTCGACATAGAAAAGGCAGAGGCGCTCAGTTCCTACTTCGCCTCAGTCTTCTCCCACAAGGAAATCTGCAATCAAGAGGAAGTACAAGCTGAAAGTGAGAGATGGCAGCCCAAGACTGACAGACAAATGGTCAAGGAATGGAATAAACACATTCAATTCACCAGGGCCTGATGAACTCCATCCCAGAGTCATAAAAGAGGTAGCGAAGGAACTCTCAGAGCCACTGGCCATTATCTTCAATAAATCTTGGAAAACAGGAGAAGTGCCAGACAACTGGAGAAGGGCTAATGTTGTCCCTATCTTCAAAAAGGTGGTGGGGGGGAGATGAACCTGTGAACTATAGACCAGTTAGTCTGACATCAATCCCTGGAAAAATTCTGGACCAAATTATTAAAAAACCCATTTGCAAGCATCTTGAAGAAAATGCAGTGATTAATAGAAGCCAGCATGGTTTTTTCAAAAATAACTCCTGTCAGACTAATTTAATCCCATTTTTTGACTAGGTAACCTCCCAAATGGACAAAGGGAATATTGTGGACATAATCTACCTAGACTTTATCAAAGCTTTTGACACAGTGACACATGTCATTCTGATAAGCAAATGAGCAAAAACTGGACTAGATGAAAAAACTATTAGGTGGATCCAAAATTGGCTGCTAAATTGGACACAAAAAGTGCTCATCAATGGCACCTTCTTAAACTGGATGGAGGTAACCAGTGAAATGCCACAGGGTTCCGTCCTGAGCCCAGTGCTCTTCAACAACATTAATCATCTTTATTAATGATTTAGATAAGGAAGTACAAGGAAAGAGAATCAAATTTGTAGACAATACAAAACTGGGTGGAATAGCGAACACCCTAGAAGACAGAATGAAGATCCAGGCTGATCTTGATAAACTTGAACACTGGGCTGAAAGCAACAGAATATGATTCAATAAGGACAAGTGCTAAGTCCTCCACCTAGGAAAAAGAAACCAAATTCATCAATACAAGATGGGGAATACGTGGCTCAACAGAACTGAAAAATAAAAAGATCTTGGAGTAATTGTGGACAATAGGCTAAACATGAGCCAACAATGTGATACAGCCGCCAAAAGGGCAAATGCTATTTTGGGATGCATTAACAGAAGTATTACTTCCAAATAACAAGAAGTAGTAGTTCCTCTATACTCCTCACTAGTCGGACCTCACCTGGAATAGTGTGTTCAGTTCTGGGCACCAAGATTTAAGAAAGATGCAGGTAAATTAGAAAGGGTCCAGCGGAGGGCAACAAAAATGATCCAGGGTTTGGAAACACTGCCCTATGAGGAGTGACTGAGAGCTGGGTATGCTCAGCCTTGAGAAGAGAAGCCTGGGGGGGCGGGCATGCTATCCCTCTATAAGTACCGCAAAGGCTGTCACAGAGAGGAAGGTCAAGATCTCTTCTTGCTGATGCCAGAGTGCAGGACACAGAATAATCAATTCAAGTTGCAACAACCCAGATTCAGGCTGGACATCAGGAAAAGCTTCCTCACTGTCAGAGCAATGCAACAGTGGAACCAGCTGCCTAGAGAGCTGGTGAGCTCTCCCACACTAGAGGGATTCAAAAAGGAACTGGACAGCCATCTGAGTGGGATGGTGTAAGCCAGTGTCCTGCAACAGCAGGGGGTTGGACTCGATGGCCTTCATGGTCCCTTCCAACGCTACTGTTCTATGATTCTATGCCCACCAGAGCTGACCTGAGCTATAAAGCAAATCATTTGGAAGGCCTGCATGTTGCCCATCCATGCCTTAGACAACTGCCCAATGCAAAAAATAAAATAAAATAACACACACCTTTTACTCAGCCACTTCAGAAAATGCCCACATCCATCGGTACATTATGTGCCTGTGCAATTTTGGAAACACCACCCAGGGAAAGGGAAAATATGTTGGCAGAGATTAGTTAAGCTAGCTAAGAACTGCTGCCCACCTTACTGCTTCTTCCACCATCCAGTGGCTTGTGCTGCCCTGCCAAAATGCCCTCTGGTTTGCCGTATGGGCTGCCCCTGAATACCAGGAATACCCAGTATCAATCACTCACAGACTGATCCTAGAAGAGGCTACCAATTCAATGCATCTTACTGAAACTAAGTGAAGGAGCAGCCCTTTCGCAGCTGTGTCCGTGTGAATTCTAAGTGCTGCACCAGCACAGATGCAATGGCTGTGGAGGGGAAACTACTGAGGTCAAGAAGGATGCCCAGCGCCAAAAGCCATCACGGTGTTAACTATTGATTGATTACCACTAGAGGTTATTCTTCTGCAGCTGGAAGAGAATACGAACTGCCCAAAACCACTAGCTTTGGCTTCAGCTTCTGAGCTCAGCCACAGCCAAGCATCAATTGCACTATGTTCTTCCAGGACCCTGCTCTTCCATTTTTGCTGAAGCAGCAACCTATACATCTTTGCCATGTTGTGTTACTCCTCTGCAACAAGGAGAAAGGCTCTCATCAGATAAATACAAAGTTATTTCTGGTTATGCCTGGTTATTTCTACAAAATGCATGAAGGAGCAACCCAGGGCCAGAGTTTTTTCTTTACCCAGTAAAACTGTGCATGAGTCAGATCAGGGCCAGTGTGCTGGGAAGGAAAAGATTCGACCTTGGTGTCAATGGCGACTTTCCTCTGCACTTTTTCAAACTTCTCTTTGGGGTAGAATTTCAGTGAGGAGATGGGCTAGGGATGATGGGGTTGTACTGTGACCTGTATGTGGGGCAGCAGCTTGGGTGATGGATTTTAACAGCCACGTGTCAACTATGCTTCAGCATGGCCTTCCCCAAAAGGCCCCCCCCCCCCAACTGTGTCAGGTTTTTCAGTGCATCACCAAGGAAAGTCTTTTCTGCAGAATAATGGATCTGACTCACCAATGTGAGCAAGAAATGGAAATGACTCCTGCGGGGAGCCTACTCATTTCCCGCCATTAGCAACAGTTTGATGGGTGAACATGCAACTTACATGCCCATTTCTCTTCCCCCACCACAGGCTCCCTCTCAGCCATGAAAACCTTTTTAGTTCAATGCATTTTATGGTAAGGATGGTTCTTAAGTTGAGCATATTTTCAAAAATTTCCACCCACTTTTAAAATATTTTTCTCATCAATCAACCACTCCCAGGAATGTATTACTTATTTGAACGATGGTTTAGTTGTTTTTAAATTGCAGCTTGAGAAATGTAACTTGAAAATGGGCATATATGTGAATAAAATGACCCATGTGCAGCAGTTCCTGAGGAACACAAGGAGTGTGGTGTTGCCCTCACATCCTATTTGTGGACCCCTACAGACACAGTGGCAGGCAACTATGTGAACACAATACTGGCCTAGACAGACCTTCCTACATTTATATATTCTTAAGATGTCCTTTGAGTGATACCAGTTCTGCCCAATCATTCCTTCACATTCACAGTCTGGGTAATTACCAGTGCAAGCCTACACATGTATACTGCATAAACAAACTGCATTAAGTTCGGGGAGAAAGTACCAGATTTCAAAGAGAGATGAGGAATTAAATCAGGCACAAAGATGAGAAACAAAGCATCTCAGCCTAACCTACTCCACAGAGGTTTTGTTGCAAGGATAAAAAAGAACTATTTAAGCCTCTTTCAGTTCCTCAAGAGAGGAGAAAAGTGGGACATAAATGCAATGTAACGACTACATCACCAATGGCAAGCCAGCTTAAGAGGGATAGGCAACTCGGAACCCTCCATACACTTTGACCTACAGCTCCCAAAATCCCCAATCATTGGCCAATGGGAGCTGTAGTCCAAAGCATATGAAGTCAGGATTTAATCTGTGCTAGACCTGGAATCCAGCTTACAAATCAACACAAAGCGGCTTCTCCCACCGTTCTTTACGGGGCAAATCTGTGCAGGGCTTAATCTCAAGGAAGCCCACCCAGGAATGCAGCTCTAGGTTTACAAGGGCGCCACGCTCATCACAGTCGTAATCTCATAGTTAAGGGCACGAGCCTATGCGTGCATTTTAGGCAGAGGAAGCCCTACAACTCCCAGCATCCCCCCAGCTAGCCATGCATATTTCATTTTATCTCATTTCGTCCAAGCGTGCATCAGACCGTGCTCTAAGCTGGACAAAGGTGCCTCGACGAAACGAGGCCCAGCACCTTCTCTCCAGCGGGCTAGGGCTGCCGGCGTGCATCGCGCCGCGCCGCGCGGCTCCCTCGCCGCCCTTCCCTCGTGCCGAGGCGCCGCGTGGCCGCCTCCGCCCGGGCAGAGCAGCCCGGAGAGGCCGCGCGAGGCAGCTGCCCTCACGGGCGACGCCACCCGCCCCGCCCCGCGGGAAGAGCGGCCGCGAGCGGAGGAGAAGAGCTGGCTGCATTTTGCCCGGTGCCCGTCTGCAAGGAGACGCCTTACCTTCACGGCCGCACATGCCGCGGCCGCAGCCATCTTGATCACGGAGAAACGAGAGGAACGGGGAGGGAGGGAGGGGCCTGCGGTCGCTGCTCCGCCCATCGCGTAGGTGGCAGGGGCGCAGCTATACATCTGGCCCGCGGAGCTGCAGGAAGCCGGGTACGGGAGTTGCTCGGCGGCACGGCGAAGAGCCTGGAGGGACTTGTGCTCGCGCGTTTCTGGGTGGCGGTCGTGCCCTGAAGAAAGCACTGCACTGCACTGCACGGATTTGGGCATTTTGCCCACGGCAAGGACGACCCTGGATTTGGGAGCTAAGCGATGCGAAGGCCAGTCGTGGCAGGGAAATCGTTTTAGTTTGGCCTTGCTATTGCTAAACCATTGGGAGACGTTCTTTAAATCACCCAGAGAGATCACCCGGTATACCTCCCGGCCACCCGTGCCATGTAGAATGCAGAGGTTCTCCCACCGCAACACTCATGTTTGAGAGGTATAACGAGTGTGGAAGTCGGCTGCAGACATCGCCAGGTGGCTTTCCTCCCACGTGCTGGAAAGGGTTGCATACGTGGCCGCAAATGACTTTCGGCTTTGGGTGGCGCAAGGCTGCCTCATCTAAAATCAGGTTCCAAGTCTCAGTGGCGTTTCGGTGCAGTTTGCAGCATTCCCAAACGTGCGCTAGCTGAGAGCGCCTGTTTCTAAATTTGGAAGAAGAGAGGGGGAGAGCTGTGAATGTATGTAAAAAGCGTTTCCCACTTCAGAGGAGCCCAAACTCTTGTGTGGCTTCTTCGGTTCATTCATTCATTCATAGAGATGTTTATTTCATTTATTTAAAACTTGATTTAATACATAAAATTGGAATACAATAAAATCATATTTATAAATAACCCAATTCAATAAAAGTTTACATAAAGACAAAATCAAAGCCACTGTACAAACAATAAATATTGGTTTTTAAAATAGCGATTAAATAAAAAGGTTTTGACCTGACACCGAAAGGAATATAAACTCGGCACCAGGCGCACCTCTCTGGGGAGCACATTCCACAACCTGGGCGCCACTGCAGTTAAGGCCCTGTTCTGGGTAGATGTTCTCTTTAAAACATTTCTATTCTGCCCCCGCCCCCATCGCAACAAAGCCTCAGGGCAGCTTAATCTCCTTCAGGGAGGGTTCCCGGAGCAGAGCCTCTCCTGCAGACCTTAAGGGGCATGAGGGTGTATAAGGGAAGAGGCATTCCTTCAGGTATCCTGGTCCCAAGCCGTTCAGGGCTTTATAGGTAAAAACCAGCACCTTCAATTGGACCCAGACTTTATTTATTTATCGATTTATATCCCGCCTTTTTCCTACTAAGGGCTCAAGGCAGCTTACATCATTCTCCTCCTCCATCTTATCCCCACAACAACAACCCTGTGAGGGAGGTTGGGCTGAGAGTCTGTGACTGGCCCAAAGTCACCCAGGTGGCTCCATGGCTGAGCAGGGACGAGCACCCAGATCGCCTGAGTCCCAGTCCTGTGCTCTTAACCACTACATCACACTGGCTCTCAACCGGAAGCCAGTGTACCTGGTAGAGGACCAGCATTATGTGAGAATAACGACCGGTCCCCATCAGCAACCTGGCAGATCTAATCTGTACTAGCTGATGTATCCAGACCATTTTCAGGGGCGGCCTCACATAGAGTGTGTTACAATAATCCAACTCGGGGGTTCCCAGAGCATGAATCACCCTTGCTAGGCAGTGTTTGTCCAGGTAAAGACGCAGCTGATGGACCAACCGAAGATGTAGGAAAGCACTCCTTGCCACCGCCGCCACCTGGAACTCCAGTGACAGCTCTGGGTCAAGGAGTACTCCCAAGCTGTGAACCCTGTCCTTTAGAGGGAGTGCTACCCCTCTATGTGTCTATCCATGACTGAAAGCAACCAAATAAGCAGGATGGCTCATTTTCCTTTGGGATGATGATCCCCTTTCAGCTTGGGGGCTGAATTCAGGGGTGGGGGAAGCATTTCCCAGCATTTTGTGCCTTAAAGGTCTTATTGCCAGTAGCTGAGCCTTCAGAAAGAAATTCCAGCCTTTTGGAATGGGAATAAAACAGTGCAGTGGGAACCCACTGAATATTTGGTGTCTGAGGGAAAGCGTCTGGGTGCAGGGGAAGAGAGTGTGGTCATCCAGGGAATCAGCCACAGGAATTGACCCCAGACCTGAGGTTTGCCACCCAAGTTCTACTGCATCTTTTCAGTTGGAGCTACTGAATCATGGGTGTAAAAATGCACTGACACACACAGGCATGCAGATGGAAAATTGGCTGGGAACAGGCCAGGCCAGGCCAGAGAAATGAATCACAGGAAAACATACAGCCCACAGCCCTGAGGGTGAAACTTCAGGCTGTTATTCCATCTTCCTAGGAATAAGCCCTATTGAACTGTGTATGATCAAAGTTACTATACACTTGGCCATTCCGTGGCTTGATCCTCTCTCTTCAGTCAGCCAGCACTGTGCTTTATTCGTGGAATGTTACTGGAGAGGAAATGGAGGCCCAGATGACTTTGTCTTCAAGTGTAGAGCCAAGTATAAATATTTTTGACTGCTGGGTAACCTTTCTATATAGGTCACCAGAACAGAGTTCAATTTGTGAACTCTTAATGTTTCCTAATCCCAAGCAGCTTTAATTTTTGCATGCAAAGTTCCAAGTGCAATCTATTTTTTTAAAAAAATAAGCTTGAAAAGAAAGACAGAAAATACTGCCCCAAATATAATTAATATATTAATTAAATATAATTAAACAAATGCTATATAGTTCATAGGGACTGCAGGTGGCGCAGTGGTTTAAACAGGTAGGTAACAGCGTTCCGTGCACTTCGGTGCGTAGTCATGCCGGCCACATGACCACGGAGAGTGTCTGCGGACAAACGCTGGCTCCCTCGGCTAGGAAACGGAGATGAGCACTGCCCCCTAGAGTCAGGCATGACTGGACTTAATGGCAAGGGGAAACCTTTACCTTTGCCTTATATAGTTCATAAACAGAGTTTTCCTTTAAAATAAAAATCCAGATCTAGGAAATGAAGTGAAAAGCTGAATAAATCCTTCTGGGTAAAGACTTGTGGTGTTTTTTTTTCTTTTTCTTTTCTCTCTTCTTTTTTTTCTTTTTCTTTTCTCTCTTCTTTTTTTTTTCTTTTCTCTCTTCTTTTTTTCTTTTTCTTTTCTCTCTCTTTTAATTTTTCTTTTCTTTCTTTCTTTTTTGTATACAACCTCTAGCATAGTGCATTGACGCACATATATAGAGTGCCGGGCCTTCCATGCAGGAAGACTTTATTTAATATATTTATGCCCTGGCATTTTTTCCCGAAAGGAACCCAGGATGACCTTCCTCCCCTCCCTTTCTTCCTGACAACAGCCCTGTGAGGTAGGTCAGCTGAAGACTTTCATCTGACTGGCCCAAAGCCACCCAGTGAGCTTCATGGCCACGTGGGAGTAGAACTCGGATCTCCCGAGTCCCAGTCTGACACTGTAACAGCTACACCACACTGGCCCTCTGAATTCATGCTTCATGAATGAGTATCTCTCTTCTTCAAAATGGTAAACTGAAATTGGGCCCTGAAGAGTCTTCCAGGGCCAGCAGAAAACTGAAGTTTGATTAATTCACCATCCACCATTACTTGTGTATAATACTTAAATTCACCATTATTGTTTAGTGTCCTGCAGGTGGCACCACATCCATACATTATCACTGCTGCAAGCCAAACTCATGCCCTCATTTGCCACATAATGCATTGGTGCGTCTTAGTTTAACTGTAGGTAGATTGTAGATCTCAAATACGAATAAACGTAACGTTTGCCAAATCTTGGCCCAGCACTCTTATTGCTAGAAGGGGGGTTGTAAATTATAAGACACCTCTGGATTTTTCGAGATTAGTATGTCGACTGTCACTGGCTGGATGCCACTGTTTTCGCTTTTTTGGTCCTTCTCCCCTGGCAAAAATGGCCAAAGCCAATCAGGCTGGGTTCAGATTTAGGGGTGTGCCACTGGGATGGTGGAAGAGGACCTCCCCATTCCTCTCTGTGGCAGTCCCTTAAGGCCACCGAAGAGGTTATTCAGAGTGTCAGGAGACCCTGCCAAATGGGGGGAAATAGCTGAAAAGCAGGTGGATCAGAGCCCTTTCGTTCATCCTCGATCCATCCAATTTTCCTTCACCATGTGATGTGCACTGATACTGTTGTCCAATTCTGCACATATTTACCCAGGATCGAGCCCTACAGAGTTAGGGTATACCCAGTATCAAGCCCTACAGAGTTCCATAGGACCTACTTCCAGGTAAATAAGACCAAGTCATGCTGGCTGAGGCTGAAGGCTTCTCTGGTCCACCCTTGTTTCCTGCTCCGGGCACCGTGGATGCTTCAAGGAATTCCCAAGCTGTTCTCTACTGCTCCCTCTGTGACTGGCCTTCAGACTACAATGCACTGAAATGGATGCAGTTTTGTTTCATGTTTTTCTAGCCTGCCTTTCTCCTCTCTCAAGGAACCCAAAGCAGCTTACAGGGGTGCCTTCTTCTCCATTTTATTCTTCCAGCAACCTACAAAGCAGGTTAGATTGAAAAACAGTGAGTGGCCCAAAGCTCTTCAGTAAGTTTTATGGCCAAGAGGGGACTAGACATGGAATAATAATAATAATAATAATTCATTACATTATATATAACACCTATAGCCAAAGCTCACTGGGCAGTTCACAACATTAAATCACCCATCCAGATTTAAACCAGGCCCAACTCTGCTTAGCCTCCAAGATTCGACAGGATCAGGCTAGCCCTAATCCAACCACTATACCACACTGCCTCCCTGGGGCTTACTCAGCATTCTGCAGCCATTGAGCATGCTCAGTCTTCCTTGAGCTGTTTTGGACAGTTTCCCTTCCTAAGCAATTGTGCACTTCTGAAAACCTGGGGTTTCCCCATGGTCTTTCTGTCTTTATTTTGATTTCCTCACTGATTATAGTTGTATACAGTTTTTCTGCCAAGTCCCATGAGGCAGTTAACAATTTTTACATAGCAAAACAAACAAAAAGTTCCTGTAGAAAGATAGATGCACAGGCATCAGAATACAGGGTAATGGAAGGTCCTTCAGGACCTGACAGCCAGAGCACTGACAACCAGAATAAGCCATCCCGAGATATTTGTAGTGGATGGGTAAGAAAAGCTTTTAATAAATAAACAAATAAAACTGGGTTTCTCCTCTTCTGCTTCCCCTCAGGAGCTCCAGGGACTAGAAGCTGCTGTCATCTCTTCATCCATGAGGACCGGAGCTCATAGAACTGAGCTCCATAGTCATAATACATGATTGATACTGATTGTAAGAACATACCTGTGACTTCACAAAAGGCCCTCTACAAAAACATTCTTAAGCAAACGATGAACAGAAAGCTTGGATCCCAGCATTCAGAAATGTAGGTTGCTGCACTTTTCAGACAGATGTGTTTTAAAGCCTTCATGCAACCCGGATTTGCAAGAAACCTGAGCTGTCAATTGGCAGTTATAATTATTGATGCATTAGGACAGGCTCTGATAATTATAGGTTCTCAGGTAACCCTTTTTATGAACACCGCGATTACCATTTCTTTCTGTAACATCACAAACCCCCTGAAGGAGAAAGTACAGTTTTCAAGAGGGTATTTTGTGCACCAAAACTGTGGAAATAGGTGTGCAAATTCATTTATCAGCATTAAAAACCCCCAAGGTTTTTCTAGTAAGATCCCATGGAAGTGCTGCTGAAGGTGAGAATCCATATATAGAATGACAAAAGGAGAGAAAGAAGACTAGAATTTCTTCCTACATCTGCAAACATTGTATTCCTACCACAACAATGTTTGATAAATGGTTTCTTTGAGATATACTCAGTACCATTAAAATATTTCCTATAGTAAAGAATATTATTCATAGTCATTTAAAAAAGTGCCTGTTCTCTTTAGAATGTGTTTGGAAGCAAAGGATATTTGCACCTGAAATTGCATGTAGGACGAATATATAGTTTTTGCCATGGTACACACATAAGGTCTTGTTGCGTTTAATTGTTGCAACGCAGGGGCAAATAATGCATTACAAAAAAATGCATCTTTCAAAGCCCCAAAGAGCATGTTTAAAATGAACATTTGCTTTAGGAGACAGAGATTGGAAGGGGAGAGGGTATTGAACATACAACTGGAGAGAGAAAATGACTAGGGAAGGTATTTGACTGAAAAATACTGAATGCCACAGAAGAGCTAAAATTGACATTTCCTAAGGATGCTTTTCAGTAATAATAATAGTGGTGATGCGGGGAGGGGGGTGATGGTAGGGCATTTTTACATGCAATGACCATGTTGGCTAGGAATTGTTGGACTTACAGTTCAGTACAACTAGTGGGCACAAGGTTGGGGAAAACTAAGAAAATGGACCTCTGCATATAGAACCTTAGATAGCAAAGTCCGGAAAGTCCTCTTTCTTAATCTAGAGTAGGCTAGATCAAGCAATTGTGGGGCTATTCATGCATCATCTCCCTGAAAATGAAGTACTGGTTCTAAAGCGGAGCGGTATGATTTTACTTTGCAGGAGATCTGCTGCAGCTTGCCTAATATTGTAACTTACAAACAGAGAGAAAGAAGCAGTGTTTCTACTTTGAAGATGCAGATGATGCTTACATCAAGGGGATTATTACACCTACCTTTCCACATGGATCATGGAAGAAGGTACCCTGATTCTGCCAGGAGCGGTCTCAAAACAAGCAAGTGGCAAACTGCAGGAGCCTGCATGTTATTCTTCTGCTCGTTCCAGCGTTGCCCACTTAAATCCTGCTGCTGGCTTCTGCGGCCCTGAAGCTGCTCCTTTACCAGAGTCCTGCACAGCCGGTGCCTTGACAAGCCCCTTGGGCATGTCTTTGGGCAACTCACCAGGGACTTAGCGCCCCTTTTTCGCAGCCTGCCTGGGACTGCAGACGCTCTCGAGCTGCCAACCAGTGGGCGAGCCCTGACGTACCGCAGATGGCCCATGTCTGGCCTGGTGAGGGGTCACAAATGGTATGAGCCTCTTCTAGACAAACCCTGAAAAGCTTTCCAGAAGGACTTTGAAAATTTTCCCTGCCCTGAAAGTGGTATGAAACTGAGAATCTGCCACTAGTTTGGGGTGTAATACAAGTGCTTAGCAGCTGCAACCGCTTTTCCCAACCTGGTGCCCTCCTGAGGTATTTGACAACTCCCTTCATTCCCCAGCCAGCATGACCACACATGCTGGGGGTTGATGTAAATTGTAGTCAAGCACTTCCAGAGGGCACCAGGTTGGAGAAAGCCTGAGCCAATCCCTGGCTGATACTGCTGTCCTTGAATGCCGAGTCTTGGATGCAGTCCTCTCTCTTTGCTTTTCTCATCTGTGAAGCAATGAGGATAACAACGATGTGTGCATATATTTCAAAAGCACGTGGATTACCAAGCCAACTGTTTCTAGAGCTCTTTGAAGATGAAAAGAGCCATATATTGTTAGTAATATTATCATTATTTCTTACAATAACCAAAACAGAGAGGGAGATATAATTGTAATAAGCATCACAGTCAGTTGCACAGATGATCAAAGCACGAATGTATGCATTACTTTTTTTTTAATTTCAGAAGAAACTTTGGTGGGAGGCGGGCAAATCGAGCACCAAACTGATTTACCTCTCACATTTGTTCTTGCAGGTTCCAATTTCACAGGTTTCCAGAAAAAGTGATACTTAAACACTCTTGAGGTCTGTTCTCCTCCACACAAATGTTTGGAACTTATCATGACATTCACAGAACAGGTTTAAGTTGTCCATATTGCACATTTGTCTCTACTGGGAGCAGTAAAGAAAGTGTAACTTAACACACTGAGAATGGGAATTCACGCTTCTTGCAAATATGAAGGTGTGGCATCAGAATTCTCATCATGACATCTTGGGTTGCCCAGGAGTCATGGGCAGCGCTGCAGACATGCCAGTACATGTGAACAGGGGAACCGACCTCAGGACTGCAATATGCTAAGCAAGAACAGGGAGGGGGAGGATTCTCTTGCAGGGGCTGCTGGGATGCGTGAGGAGGAGGAGGAGGCAGGGCAAGGAGCATGGACATTGCACTGCTTGGGTAACGACATGATTGTCTGACCAGTAAGTTGGGCGAAAATCCATCTGCTGCGGAAACTGTGCAGGGCTGTTTGCAGGGTTGTGTGAACTTAGCCTGTATGTGACCTCTTGTAGAAAACAAATCTTCTAGATGAAGAAAGGAGTCTTCCTGCACAGACTCCATCTCTGTAGTGCCTTCGGAGCTACCTACTTGCTGCATGTACATATTTCCTGTATCTCTGAATAAACGGTAAATGTTCTTTCGATTGTACACCGGCAGAAAACCTCACTGCCTGAAAGTGGACATGATCAGGATTTTACAAAACTGATTATTTCTACTCCCAAAGCTTGCATTCCACAGTGGATTGTTATAGTGAGGTGCAAACTCTTGGCCTGGAGGCCAAATCCAGCTTACCCATTGATCCCCATTTGATCCACCGCGGCTCCCCAGAAGGCTTTCCCCCCTCTCATGGCCCCACCCACTTTCTCCCAGCGATCCATAGTGTGCTACTTGTCCAGCTTTTGCAGATTTTACCCTCACCAGAAAAGACCGGCCTGCCTATCCTAAGGCTCAGCTATTGGCAGTAAAAGCTTTAAACTAAAATATGCTAATTTTTCTTATGCTGTGCTCAGCACTTTTGCCTTTCCTCCTTGCCTTCATTGGAACACAGCTCCCAAAGGTTTCTTTCTCCAAACCAAAATATAATCTTCAGATTAGGAGATTCAACTGCACTGCGATATGAAGGGACATTCAGGAGGGGATCTTTCTTTATTTACTTGTTATGTTTATTTCCTGCCTTTTTTCTTTTTAAGGAGCTCGAGGCAGCTTAGATAAATCTCCTCTTCACCATCTTATCCTCACAACAGCCCTGTGAGGTAAGTTGGGCCTAGAGTCTGTGACTGGCCCAAAATCACCCAGTGAGCTCCATGGTACAATGAGATGTGTCCATTTCAGCTGGCCACTAATTAATCCGTAAGACTGCAGTGCAGGCAGTCATGACAAAGTCTTTTAGTTGGATGTGTTTATAACATTACACAATGAGAGAGACATTTTCTCCAGGTCAGGCAGATGGCCCATGGACTTGCTGGGATATGTTCCTGCAAATATTGCAGCGTTCATCATATAGAGAATGTCTGCTGAATCTTTAGACTGCTTAGACACGGACTTCTTTATTTATTAAATTGGCCCATGCCCAAATTGGCAAATCTGAGCATCACCCTCAGCAAAGAATGAGGCATAAACCGCATTATCCCAAAAGCAGCCCTGGAAGGCATTGAAACAGCTCTCACAAGGACCGGCTGAGTCATTGGTGCCTTTCCGGCTTTGAGGTTAGCATTGCTTCTGTGCTGCTCAGCTCAGCTGGCCTGCACGGAGTGAGAGGCAAAGCCAAGATCCCGCCCTTCCATTGCCCCTACCTGTCTGCTTGCGCACTCTCCGGGGCTGGTCAGGAAATAATTGTTTCAGACAGGCTGGAAGGGAGAGTCTAACGTTTTCTTTTGACAGGGCAAAATCCAAGCTGCAATCTAGAGAAATGCTTTCTCCCACAGCACCAGTGCATGAAATTCAGGAAATAACAACTTGCAGTACAATTTATTTAATTATTTAGAAAATTTCTATGCTGCCCCATTCGCCGAAGCCTCGGGGCGGCTCACAACAATGGGAGCAAGAGACTCAAAGGAGCCAGAATGCACGGCCAGGAGCATTTGGAGCTAATTTTACCCATCTGAGCTCGTACGCAAACTGAACTGCAGCTATCCTTTCCAATTAGCACTTTAAAAAAAAATGTCAATGAGGTTCTCAAACCTCTCTGATAAAATGCCTACAAAAAATCTGTACATTAGTGTGTGTGAAGAGGGAATTCATAAAAAGTGTCATATTTGAGAAAAATGCTTACAAAATATGTGTATTAGGCAAATTTATGTACAAAAACATGAGCATTAGGAGAATTGTGTACAGAAATGCATGTGGATTTTTGGGGGGGGGGATGAAATGTAAAAGGTATGTGCTCTCAAACTGATGTGGAAACAGGATGAACCAAAGCTACGTAAGACTAAAAAAATGAGAAACAGAGAGAAACCAGAATGGGCAATTAATCTGATGCGGAACCTGATGGCTGAAGCCCAAGGTCCTCAGACTGCATGGTGGTGAGCCAAACCAAATGGCTGTGAAGAGCCTCATGCAATGTTGGTCTGGAAACAGAATCCAGAACTATGCAAGGTGCATGACCTCACTCTCTCCACTCAGATCAGGAACAAATTAGGTCACCTAAAATCATGTAACCTGTGTTGTTTTTTGCTTCTTACCTCTTTTGAATGCTTGTATTGGTGGGTGTGCGAGGAAAACCTTGGCAACAAACAAATCTGTCATTTGAGCAAGCTGGTTATTGGAGTTCATGCTCAGACTCAGGCCTGGAATGGTGGAGGCGGTAAGGCTAGACAGTCACATGCCTGGCACATACCTGATATTCATGTACATTCAAGTTAAAATGCATAGCAAAATTCCTAGCAAAGGGGTCCCCAACTTTTCTGCATTGACAGGCGCAATTGGAACATTGAGAATATTGAGGGCGTTTTCACAAAATGGCTGTCATGATGGGGCTTGCCTATGCATAAAATGGCTGCCATGGGTAGCCATCTTTGCAAAACATCATTTCTCAGAAGGTAGATGAGTGGGACTAAAAAACAAAAGTAACATGCTCAAGAACCTGGGTATGAAGCAGGTTTTGAGCCGAAAGAGAGATGCTGTTGGTTTGCAGCACTTCGCTTCATAGCATGCCAGATGGGAGCTGACTAAACCGTTGGGTAAAACACTCCTTAGCTGTACTTTGTCTATTGTTTTTTCATCAGGCCTGGATCCAGAGAGGGCAAGTGAGGTAATTTAATTTTGTTTTTACAGCTGCTTTTTGTATAAATTGCCTAGTGGGAGTAAGTTGCTACCTTTCCCCCAGTTCAGGTCAGATTTCTATTATGAAAAGGACGAGAGACTTACTAAGAACAGTTTCTAGCAGCAGGAAGCCTGCAGGAGGTATGGTCACTGCCTCGGTTTACTCTGAGATGGACCAGATGATGTACCTTGCATACCTTCGTTATCCATTTCCCACCTGGTCTTCTTCACAGGTCAGTGAGGTGTGCTATCATTTGTAGCACCACATCCAAGCAAATAGCCGTCGTTTTGGCTTGTCTATAACAGGCTGCAGCCACAAAGGGGAAGGCAAACAAAACTTTGGGGAGGAAGAAAGACTTCCTAAAAAGTTTTTATTATTCTCCGAAGATTAAAAGACAACATGGACATTAAAAGATGTTGCCCTCTCTCATGCTCTCTCTTTCATGTTCAAAACGTCCTTCCTGCAGTGGGTTTTTCTTACAAACCAGTTTTCTGCAGGTATTTAGGTCAGCTGTTCAGCACAGGAATTGACTGAATGCCCGCTGACTCATCAGGATGGCTAGAAAAGTACCTGCAAGGGAGCAGAGGAAGTTGGGAGGGAGACATCAGCGTTGCCAACGGAGCTGGACGGCGGGCAATTGTACCCAGCTCAGTGGGAGCTCTAATTCCAACCTTCAGCTGTACTGGGATACAAGCTAACACTTCTTAATCTGGGTTTGTCCAGTTTTTAACCAGCCTCTGCTTCAGTGCCTGGAATGGCAGCTTGCTCCGTAGACATCCAAAGGTGCCACTGTGCATTTTGCATCTGCATGACGAAAACCTTTGCCTGCCCCTTTCCAGAAATTATAGATGTATGTCAGATCCATGTTTTCCAGGTCAGTTGGCATCTGTATCCCAATTGCCTTATTCTACAATGGCGTAACCATGATACAATTTGGAAGATGTAGGCCAGGTATCCTTTTGTCGCACAGAATTAAATTCTGCTTTTGAAAAGTGACTATACACCTAGAGATCCACTTAAATTGTGTCAGTTTAACCCAGACAAGCAGGATTATGGCTTGGAAGATCTTCATTAGAGCAGGAGTGGGCAACTTGTGGAACCCCCCCAGATGTTTTGACCTACAGCTCCCTGTCACCTCACCATTAGCTATGCTGCCTAGGGCAAATGGGAGCTGCAGGCCGAAGCATCTGGAGGGTCCCAAATTGTACGCTCATGCTCATTACAATCTCGACCTGAGTCTATTTGGAACTTCTCCACATAAAACTGACACCCATTTGGTTGTGAGTACATACATAAAATACCAAATTCACAGAACCAGTGAGTGTTCCAAAGGCATATTGTGATACCATTGTGGAAGCTGAGTGTGGACATGATCCATGCTGGATGGGAGATTCCCCTGTATGTTAGATTTTCAGAAAGTCCTAAAATAGAGAACTGCCAGAGGAGTAGCTAGCCATGTTAGTTTCTTGCAGGAAAACCAGCAAGAAATCCTGTAGCACTTTAAAGACAAACATGTTTATTAAGGCACGTATTTATGACTCAGGGTTGGATAGCACATAGACCTCCAGATGTTTTAGACTTGAACTTCCCAACACCTTGCTCTACTGGCAGGTGCTTCTAGGGTTGAAACCCAAAACATCTGGAGATCTACCTTCTGCCCATCTATGCTCAAGTTGACTGCACTAGATGCATGGAGTGTTATCCTCAGGTGGCAGGTATATCTTCCTAAGGGTGTGTGGGGAGGGTTGCCAACAGAGCCTGATGATTCTGAAATGCTAAAAGTCCAGTTGCTCTTCCTAAAAGTAAGAGTGAGAAGAAATCCATCTTCCCAGGTGTGCTCCAGCTGGTCCATAAGAAAAAAAAATCAAAAGCTATGGTCAGACAATATTTTTATTAGGAAGTCTCTATAAGCAAATGTGTATAAAATTGCAGGCAAACTTTCGGGCTCTTTGGATCTTTCCATGAGCTGAGCTGTTTCAACATGTGGGAAAGGTGTAAAGGCTGATTTGATGGTGAATTCCTGTGGCTAGCATAGTCAGAGACTTTGGGTGGTGTGGAGGGGTAAAGGCAGACTTAAATGGAATATACTCTTGAGGGTTAGTTTCCCTCCAATCACTAGGTAATGCTACCCAATTTGGATTTATTTCATTTTGTGATCCAACCTCAGTAACCAAAAAATGGCTTGGTTTCTGTTTACTTTTGTACTGTGCCTACCAAGTTGGTGTTTTGCAGTTGGTGACAGATCCAAGAAACACCTACCCCCCTTCACACAAATTCATACATCCACACAAGGAATCAACATTACATCTGTTTTTGTCTCAACAGTCCAGGGTGTTGCCTTAAACTAGTACGATGCCTAACTCTTCTCTACCCAGGCATTGATTGTATGCTCATGATTCATGATAGATTGTGGATGCTGTATACAACTTCATTTGTTTCCAGAGCCTCTCCCATATTTTGCAATCATTTTACCCCACTTTTTTCTTTAGGAGGAGGAAAATGAGATATTATCAGGCTATCATGCTAAATTGTGCTAAAACAAATAAATGCATTTCTGCAGTTGTGCTATACCACAGTGCCACCTTGTAGTTGTACGGTTTTGCAATGGAACTTACAGAAAGGAAGAGAAACAACCACCCTGGAAGTAAAACATGGGTGAAGAAGCTGCTCTGAACCCCCCAGTGAACACAGAAGCAGAAGCCTTGGTAAAATAGTGAGATAAAAACCTCATTCAGAGAATCCTGTTGTTGTTACATGCCGTCAAGTCATCTCAGCTTATGGCAACCCTATGGAAAGAATGCCCTCCAGATAGTCCTGCCCTTGACAGCCCCATTCATCTCTTGAAGGCTGTGGATTCTCTTATGGAATTGATCCCTCTCATACTTCGTCTTCCTATTCCTCTTCTGTCTTTGACTTTCCCTAGCATGGCTGTCTTCTCCAGGTGTCTTGCTTTCTCATGATGTGCCTCAGCTTTGTCATTTTTGCTTCTCAGGAAAGCTATGGCTTGCTTTGACCTAGAATCTACTTGTTTGTTTTCTGTTGGTCCATGTTTCAAATGCGTCCATTTTCTTCCTGTCAGCTTTCTCCACCATCCAGCTTTCATACCTATACGGAGTGACCAGGAATACAATAGTGTGGATGATCTTGGCCTTGGTCTCCAATGAAATGTTTCTTATGCTTGATGATCTTTTCAAGATGATCTTTTCTTCCATGGTTGCTCTTCCAAGTCTCAGTCACCATAGAATTGATGAGTGAGCCTGCAAAATATTTCACAATTTCAATGTTTTTATGGTTAATGTTAAACTTATATAATTCTTCTGTATTCGCAATTTCTGTTTTAATAATGCCCAGCTGCAGCCCTGCTTTTACATTTTCTTCTTTCACTTTCGTGAGGAATCCTTTCAATTCATTATTGCTCTCTGCCAGCAAGATGGAATCATCTGGATATCTTACAGTACTGATGGATCTTCTGCCAATTCTCACTCCTTTTCCTCCTGATCCTAATCCAGTATTCCTTATATGTTTTGCATACAGATTGAACATATAGGTGGATAAAACACACCCTCCTAGCAGAGACAATCCACGTAAGTCTGTGCTTTGTCCTTCACTGCATTTTACTGCTTCACTGCTCTGCTGAACATACAGACTTCAAGATCAACAGCAAGTCCACCTTTCTCTATCCCTTCTCCCTTTTTGTAGCATCTTGTTTGGTGAAGTGATCTGGAAAACTTGGTCCCAATTTTATCCATCTTTGTTTGTGTCTAGTAATAGTAATAAAATATTAAAAATATCTGTATACCCAGCAGTTAATTTGATGCTGTATGTCAAATGTGGATAGGAAGGCAGAAAGTAAAATTAAACAGGTTAAGATTCTGTTAAGAGGTAGATGAAGAGGTAGATGAAAATTAGCAACATATCTAGCCTTCAATCCTCCCCCCTCCCGCCCCCCCTCCACACAGGAGCTAATTTTAAAAAGAAGAATGTATGTAAAAACTTCCAATAATGAAAGAGAAAAATTGCAAACATGTGTTTCTTAGTGAGTTGTAAGTGTTTTGTGTATCAGGACAGTAACTTGTTATGGGTTGCTGTTTGGACTATGGCAAAATATGCCGTGTGATGCAATCGTATACCTGTTTACTCAAATGTAAGTCATGTGTTTAAGTAAGTAAAGCAGATTTAATGGGACTTAACTCCCCTGGTGAGCAAATTTAAGCACTACAGTTTAAAAGGCAATGGTGAATTACATGCAAACTTTTCTGGACGAGATGTCCAGATCTGTGGTTCTCATCTTTTGTTACTGTTGTATTGCCAATTTCACATTATGTAATTGGACCTTTCCTTGAAATCATTTGCCTTTGTAAAGCCAGGCTAGTCTTGCTGCTGAAAAAGTTCAGGTGCATCTGAAGAATTCATCTCCTTGAACCCTTTTGGAGAAGTCAGTTTACCTTATCGCTGACCTGATCCATACCTTTTGTTATATCAAAAGAGAGCGTCTTTCTTTCTCTCTGGAGTTCAGAAGTGGAACGGATACCCTTTTTAGAAATAGTGGGTGGGTACGTTTCTGCTTTGCAAAGCTAAGTGGAAGCACAATAGATCAAAGCTAATGGAATGTGTGAGGGAAGGAGTTAGATAAGAGTGTGGACATCTGAAAGGAAATAATTGGAACAAGAAATGACTGTGCCAGTTTCTGGATGGGGGTGGGGAATATACACATAGTCATGGAAACTCACAAAAGGTGGAAGAGTTTTATTTTGTATAATAAAAATAGTTGATTATAAAACTTGGTTTCAAATTAAAAATATTTCTTTCATTCATTTATTCATTCAATGACACTTTTATTTCACCCTAGCCTCAAAAAGTCTGGGAAAGCACAGATGACTCTCTCTCTCTCTCTCTCTCTCTCTCTCTCTCTCTCTCTCTCTTCCCCCCCCCCTCACATGCACACACAATTAGATTAGTCTGACAGGCATAGTAAAATAGATCATCTGTTAACTGGGATCCCAAATTATATTTGTGTTCAGATGTTAATTCCACATGCAGATATTACAAAGTGAATCTCAGGAAGCAATTCCATATGTGCTAGGAATAATTCATTTCTACATAATTTTTCCAATGAACAGAAATAATAAAATGTAAATTCATATAGGAAAATTAATGGAATGAGAAGCAAAATATAGTTTGGAAGGATAATATTTTTAAAAGTTCTTTGTATATGTCTTCTTAATTCAGAATCTTTAGGACATACTGCAAATTACTCTTACTTGTTTAAATTAATCACAGGGGCTATAAAATTGCTGATGTTGTGATCCTGATATCGTTCACAGTTTTGGGAAGCACTATCTTGAAAACTATTTCTATGTTTTGCAGCTTTATTACTCTGTCTAAAAAGTGCTAATTCTAAGGATAAAAAGATGAATCTTCTATTTATAGGAAAGGTTTTGGGTGACCCAAGTTTGGAGCATAGTTCTGAAATGTTGCAACTTTACCTTTTCTACAGGCTGCCTAATTATTATTATGGAACACACCAAGTCTGCTGTCAGCCACACTTCAGCAAAGAATGAATTCTTTAATATGTAGAATTCCCTAGTTCCCTCACCGTCAGCTTCATCACTTCCATTTTCGTGCAGGAAGAACAATACTTCACCTGCTATACTGATTTGCATTAAATGGTCTTTTCTAGCAGATTTTGGAACATGATATTCATGAAGAATATAACTTTTCAAAGGAACTTCAAGCACCACATTGAGAGCCAGTGTGGTGTAGTGGTTAAGAGCACGGGACTGGGACTCAGACGATCTGGGTTCTAGTCCCCGCTCGGCCATGGAGCCAACTGGGTGACTTTGGGCCAGTCACAGACTCTCAGCCCAACCTACCTCACAGGGTTGTTGTGGGCATGAGATGGAGGAGGAGAATGATATAAGCTGCCTTGAGCCCTTTGCAGGAAAAAGGCAGGATATAAATTGAAAAATAAATAAATAAAATAAATAATTCAATTACTTTTCTTTGGAAAGCTTATTCTGACAATTGTTTAACATTTTACACTGAAATATGGCATTGTACTGATGAGACAAGCTGAATATGCTTGTCACATGCAGACTCTTCCAAACAGGTATAACAATAATCTAAATTCAGACCAAAAATTATCAAAATGAATTAGCAATTATGTAGCTTGAAAGCAGAATGCCTTTTCTTGGTTTATTTATTTATTTATTATTTATTTAAAACATTTCTATGCCGCCCCATTCGCTGAAGCCTCGGGGCGGCTCACAACATAAATTAAAATATAATACATTAAAAATATAAAACAAATTAACAATATAAAATAAGTCGCCCTGGCCAGATAAAATAAGCAAATAATATTAACAATTAAAATGACGTTTAAATAAAAAGGTTATTCATTTAAACAAAAATGGTTATTCATATTTGTTTTCTATATTCTGTACCTTTATTATGACAGGCTGCTAGTTACTATGACCATCATAAATGTCATTAGCTACCTTTAATCACAAGATCCAGAAATTTTGTTGTTGTGTTTTTAAATTAAAATGAATGAGTTTCAGCTTTTATGCATACTTGTTCACTTTGCACTGAAAAACACCTGCTATTGTCAATATTGCTTCTGTGGTAAGGAATGAGCAGTTTTACTGTGTATGCATATATAAATAATATATGCCATAGACCATTTTCTTTATGAAAGGAGTGAGAGTTGAGTCTTGCCTCATACGGTGCCAGGAATCTCTGGGTGTTTTGAACAACCCTCTGGTTTCAGTTCTAACCTCCCGAGATGTTAACCATGGATGGACCTTTCAGTACTGCTCAAAGCTCTGCACACACACAAGGCTGAGTACACAGAACTATATTCTCTGTCCAGATGAATGGGAAAGACTGTATTTTGCCGGCGCATCAGAATTTTTATGTATTGAAGGAGCTACTGAATGGGCTTCACTATTATCTGTAAAATGGGAATAATATTCTAGGAAGAAAAGTTATTTCAATTCATTTATTTCATGTGGGATGGTGGCTAGAGAACTGGGCAGGGACTCGGAAGATTTGGGTTCTTGTCCCCACTCGGTCATGAAGTGGACTCACTGACTTTAGGCCAGTCACTGACTTTTAGCCGCATCTAATTCAGAGGGTTGTTGTGAGCACAAAATGGACAAGGGGAGCTAAGAGCTGCCTTGTGCTCCTTGCAAGAGGAAAACACCATGGAATATAAATGTAAAAATAGTAAAAAGAAATGAAACACGCATTTTGTGAATTGCTGTGAACTGCCCAGAGAGCAACAGCAATTAGCTCATGGAGAAATCCATCCACCTATCAATTTAAATAGCCATTAAAATTAAGAGGACAATCTACAATAGCTAATGTGCCCAAGCTAAGATCCTTCAGCAGGACCCACCACTGCCTCTGTTGCCATCTTTCCCTGGCTCCAAAGATAAATAGTTCTGACAGGAGGAAGGGAAGATGGGAGATAATGGAGGTGGGTGCTTTGATTGCCTAGAAGACTTTGCTTTATGCCTTCCTGATGTTTGGGGCTCCTGGTCCTGATGATAGCTGAAGTCCAAAACACCCAGAGAGACTTTGGAATTGGCGAAGGCTGCCATAAAGTAAGGCACACTTCTTGCCCTCACTCCCCCAACTCTTTGAGCAATCCCCTTCCCACTTCAAATCATGTGTGGCTTTAGCTTGTCCCCAAGTTGGATGCACAGATCCTGCCAGCCCCGGAACACTTGTGCTACAAGTGACCACAACTTTGAGACTTCCTCTTGCTCTTGGTTGCACCAGCTCCAGGTTTTGGGGACGTCGAGGCAAGGCATCCTTAGTGGGCCCCCTCCTGTAGCTAGCCTCCCTTCTCTCTGCCATTGTCCCAGCTGCTCTAGCTCCTCATCCCTTTTCTCCTGATTTCCACCAGTTCCTTTCTGGGCAGTCAGAGAGTTGGGGGCAAGCAGGCCGTGGCATCCCATTGTCCGGGTCAGAGGAAGAGGCAGGTAAACAAGGGGGTTGCAGTGGGGAAGAGGAGGTGCCCTGCCAGGGGAGACTTGTCAGTGGGTGCCTGCTCAAATGTTGACCCTTGCAGTCAACCCAGGACACACTACAAACTTCAGAACAACCCCACTAAACCCCTCTAGCTACCCCTTCTTCTGAAGTGCTGTTTCTTTCAATGTGGCATTTAACAAATAAAGAAACTGCAAGAGGGAGAAAGGAGAGGGTCATTTTTCTGTCCTTGGAACCCTCTTCAACTGTATTAAAATGGGACAGCTGCTATCTATTTAATTTATTGTATTTTAATTGATTTATTCGTAAGCCACCCCGAGGCTTCGGCGAATGGGGCGGCATAGAAATTTTCTAAACAAATAAATAAATAAATCTAGCTCAACATGTAGAATATGCCTGATGTGATTTCTTCCACCCATTTCTCAGGGTATATGAAAATTAAAATTTCAGCACCCCAGTGACATTTTTCTTAAAGTGGGTAGACAATTTAAAAACAAACTTGCATTGCCCAAAATGGTCTCAGGTGACCTGCAGGGGAATATGCAAAACCAAGTTGTTCATACACCAAAGAAACAAACTTTAGATCAAAAGAACAAAAACAAACACACACAAAGATCCTGCACCTATGTAGATACTGTTAATCTTTCAGGAATGGAGGACAGCCTGCTGAAATCAGTGTGGCGTAGTGGTTAAGAGCACGGGACTGGGACTCAGACGATCTGAGTTCTAGTCCCCACTCAGCCATGGAGCCAACTGGGTGACTTTGGGCCAGTCACAGACTCTCAGCCCAACCTACCTCACAGGGTTGTTGTTGTGGGGATAAGATGGAAGAGGAGAATGATGTAAGCTGCCTTGAGCCCTTGGTAGGAAAAAGGCGGGATATAAATCGATAAATAAATAAACAAACAAAAATAAAAATAAAAAAACAGTGGTTATTGGATGAGGCTGGAGCTGGTTGCAAGTTTTTAATCCTTTTTCCAGTAAAAACTCTAGTGGCCAGTTTGTCCCAGAAGCCTTTTTCCATCTGCCCTACTCCTGAAGAGTCAGCCTGGGGGACACAGGACCCCCAACTTTGCTATAGAAGGTGTCATGCAGCATTTGTTCACTTGATACAATGGATACCAACTGGAGGCCTGATTTTTTTGGTTCCTGTGTGGAATCACACATGATTTGGATTTCTGCATTACAAATCAGGGAGCTAAGGTGGCTATTTGTGAACCAGGAAAAAAAGAGACCACAGAGAACATCAATTTGCATAATATTGAATATACCTAATTTACATGGATAGATGCAAATTTAGAAGTAATTACTTAGTTTAAAGGGAAAAGCAGTGCATCTCATCGCAGTGGATAACATTACGATGAGCGACCAGGTGACCTGAATACAGTGTGCTGTCCGTGGGCAACTTCAAGGCCCTCTTCCCTCTGAGGGTTGTTTATCTTTGCATGGGACTTGGGCTGGGCAGCTCCTTTGGCAGAACTTCAGAGGACTGTCCTCTGTAAAAGAAGGAATATGGCCACCCTATGCAGGCTGATCTTCATTTGTTCTTTAAGTGCTTTGCAGAATTTACACACACACACACACACACACTAAGCAGGGTTAATGTGGGGCTGTGCAGGTGAAGGTCTGAAGGTTAATCGCATTCAGCTCTGCTCCCTGTGTGACTGGTACTCCTCATTGTATGAGCAGAACTAGCCTCCTCTTGAGACCTTCTCCGGACCCATGAAAGCCAGGAGGGGTGATCTCATGGAGCCAGTGATACTGGGCTTAATGCATCTGGCCCCATTGCCATGTGCATGGGGAGGGGGATAGTTTTTGAATAGGGCGATTGACTTTACAGGAAAGGGTCACCCCACATTTAGGAGAATTGCTCCCATCCAGAATACCCTGTGATCATGTGCAGCATGAAACTGCACATATCTCAATATTATTTAAGATCGCTGTTAAGAACATGGTTCATGATCATATGAAAACCATTCAGGAATACATAAGAAGTTACTCAGCAAAAGTCAAACAATGATGGACACCATATTCCATACAGGATAGGATTGGTCACTTTATATTACATGCTTTGATTTATAGGTAGTGTTCAGCTTTACCTAAATATCTAGTTATTTAACAGCTGGTATGAGTCAGCCGGATAGAGGATTAGTTGAAAGGGGGGGGGGGTTGTGGTTAAAAAAAAAAGCTTTAATCATGAGCTACAATAGAAGAACAAGTCTGGTCACAACAAGTAATTTTGGTTCTCCCAATGCTACTTAAAAGCACATCATTGCTCACAGGCTGACAAGGTGAAATGTTCTGACACAGTTCAACATACTATACCGCATATAAATGTTTGTTCAGAGCTCAAACAGGCCTTGACAGATGAGATACTGATTTGTGTGAGATTTGAAAATATATAGTTCTCTCTAAGGATGTAGAAGAATTTTGTTACAGTTCGCAAATCATCTAAAACAATCCCATCCGCAGTCCCAGAAATTCCAAAAAATGTTCAAACATTCTCTAATTCATGATTTCACTGAAAGACTACACACTGGAAATATATGTACTTTGAAAGGCTCATTTAGAAAAAGAAATACATATAATCACACTATGCAAGGCAGGGTGAAGGCGTGCATTTTTGAAAAATGTGCAGAGAAATGTGTAGACTTTCCCTGTTTGAATGAAGCCAAAAATATATTGTAAACAATAACTGGAGGGAGCTAAGAAAGCTTTGAAATGAAGCCTGATGAATTTTGGAAAGCTCAAACATCTCTGGGTCTCTTATCCTGGTCTTGTAATTTTCATTCCCTCTGGTTACCTGACTTGTTCCACATACCTGCCTCCTAATCTTGTCTGATAGGTTAACATCATGTTCAATTTATCTGCTAGAGCAAGATTTTTCAAACTGCCTAGCTTGTGAAGATTCTTTCTGCATTGAATTGGCTATTAAAGCTTTCCTGCACATCAGCTAGAAGACCACATTAGAATACTCCATGGTAGAATACTCCACTAACACCTCTTAGTTCATTGAAAACTTGCCCAGACCTTTGGACCCTCACCACTCTTCTGTTTTGCCAAAGTTTGTCCATATCCCTCAAATCATAGTTGATGGAACCCTGACGATATACATTGTTAGGAAAGATCAGGAATAGCTGAGTGGTAAATTTCCTTCAGGGAAGCTGAAGGGCCATGCCTAATCATTTTGTTGAGGAACCTGCATAATTTTTGAGGAATCCTAGGTTTCCTTGGAATGGAATTTGAAAATGCATGGCTAAGAGCAAGAAACTGCCCATTCCTTTAGACCTCACCAATGGCAATGCTGGCTGAGGATGTCGGGAGTTGTGGGCTAAAACATCTGGAGGACCATTGCTCTTTCTTGGAAATCAGATAATCTCTGAACTGAATCATCCATAAGCCGAAGAAATCAAACAGTCTTTTAACTGAAAGATTAGCTTGTATTGTTTAGCCATCTTTATTAACTAATCCAGATACCCGTTCATGAACTTTTCACCATTGTCGGAATGAGCTATCTATCTGGAATTTTGAAACCTATCTAGGAAGGCCCCTGTGGCACCAAATGTGAAGTACCTCTATCGCTATGGAAATTTTTTTTATCTGCCCTGGCATTCCAGCAAGGTCTCAACAACCAGTTTTTAGCATCACTGAACCATGCTAAACATTTATTGAACATTTATTGCTATTGTGACTTCCTTCCTTCCTTCCTTCCTTCCTTCCTTCCTTCCTTCCTTCCTTCCTTCCTCATTTTGGCACTGAAGCACTCTAGTTCCATGCAGAAGGATTGTGCTAAATAAATATATTGAACAGTGTTTGCGTGTCTCACAAATGTGGGAGTGAAATTGGTGAGACTTGATTTAGGGATCAGAATCCCAGTTTATTTAGATATTTCTATACAATATGATTAGCACAACGTTCTCAGAACAGTGTACAGAATCCTATTAAAAACAATGTACAATATAGCATTTAAATTTAAAACAGATTTAAAACAAACATGCCTGTCAAAGCAAACACAGCTGTCAATAAAATTCAACAGGCAGATACGAATCAACAATAAACAAGACAATATGCAATAATAATTAATCAATTAAACAACTACTCCACATGCACAAAAAACAGACTTAAAAGCCAATATAAAACCAAATAATATATTTAAGGTAAAAGGGCATGAAAAAAATAAAAGGGTTTTAACCTGGTGCCAAAATATATATAACAGCACTGGGCGTATCCTCCCGGGGAGCTGATTTTAAATATCCATCCCCCACATGCTTCTTTGTATAATTACACAGCAATATTTTACCAACAAATTAATATAAGTTAAGCTTTTCTCACTATCAGATCCTTTCAACAAAGAACTCCTGAACAATTTTCTAAATGACAGATGTACTTTTAATTAAGATGCGGAGTAGTGCATTGCATGTTCTACTGATTTCAAATGTTACATGTACACACTTTTCTGATGGAAATGCTGACAACAAAAACAATCAAACGTACATACACAGTAACGAGGGAAAATAAGTGAGCCATGCTTTTCTGAGCCAGTAGATAAGCTGGGACTGCTTTACATTGGAATAGCAAAACAGATACATCCACAGGGCTGCTTCAGTTTTGGGCGAGAGTGAGGCAGATCAGTAAAGCTATTTTTAATCTAACAATGTAATTAACTAACAGACAATCTGAAGGGTTAGTCAAAATAATCTAATTTTTAATTACACAGAATTAAAATTAGAATCTGCTTTTCACAGTACTATTAATTATCTTTAATTAAATTAGGAAACCTGACACCCTTGAATCTGAAAAAGTAGTTTCATCATCAAACCTGATCTCTTTTATTGAAAATGTATAATCATTTATACTGGTTAAAGCTATCTTCTAGCAACTCTTTTCCTTAAATGTATGTTCAAGTGTAATTACTTGGCTGCCTGTCTCTCTCTCCTCAGGCTTTTACTAACCATCTCAAAATATCAGATGATCTCAATCTTCAATTTGCACATTCAAGTTTGGAGCAAGTTAACATGGTTTCTTCCATGTTAGGCACTCATGGCTTAGGATAAATGGCACTCATGCACAGCTCAGATTCTTGTTTATGATTAAAGGAAGCACCAGGGCGGGGGAATGTCAGCAATTAGGAGAACAAAAGGTCCATGTAAAACAGAAGAACACAGGAGTAACAAATCAGCTCTCTGCAATAGCCAAAATTCAGTCTGCAGAGCTATGCACACTTACCTGGCCATTTCCACAGTGCAGTCTTGTTAGCTAATTGCAGCAAATATTCCACAGTCAGTGGGGCTGTGTATCCAGCTCAGATTTTAGTCTGATCAGTAAAGCGATTTTTTTCCATGGTACTGAACCCTATCCCCAAAATAGGCTCAGCACCATGGACAGCTCCTTAAAAATAAAGAGGGAAATCTGGAGTGGATACACAGCCCTCACTTCCACTGGTCCCCACTAACTGTACGGACTTACAAATAAGCTTCTGTGGCAAATAGCCCACTTCATCAGCACGGGTTGTTCCAGGTACTTATGGTGGACGGGGTGTGTTGCAGGAGGGATCTGTAAACACTGAGGCCAAACAGAAACGAAATGCAGAAAGAGTTGGCAGTGCTGAGCTACTGTCAATTCTCTGTGCCACTGATGAAGCTGGCTGTTGTCTGTAAAAGTTGATCTCAGTCTTTACGGTGCCACAGGATTTGGGGGTTTTCTTCCTGAGCACAAGTCTCTTGAAATCCATGGGCTTACTTGTGAGTAATCAGTTGCAGGCTGGCCTCATCACTGTCTGCTAGGAGGTGTCTTTTCCCTCCCTTCTGCCTCAAGGGACCATTGCATTTTGGAGCGCTATGACTCCAAAAGCCCCATATCACTGGTTCAGCTCCTGCACCACAGACAAAAGGGGGAGACCAAAAGCCTAACTTAGTGGAGCAGGATGGTCAGCATGGAGGCTGAGAGAGGCTGAGACAATATGAAGGGGCTTGCTTATTTATGAAACATACGATGGTGGTTATGTTTCTATCCCATCTTTCTTTCTTTTTGCAAGGAACTCTTGGCAGCTCAGACAGTCCCTTTTATCCTCACAACAGCCCTGTGAGGTAGGTTAGGCAGAAAGTCAGCAAGAGATCCAAAGTCTCCCAAGTAAGCATCATGACCTAGTATGGACTTGAATCCAGGTCTCCTGAGTTCCAGGCAAACACACTAACCACCACACCACCTGGCTCTCTATGAACCCAGAGAGATGGGATCACTTTGCTCACATTTGTGATCCCCTTATGAATATCCAGAAATAGCTTCCATGTCTAACTTTACCGATTTTCTACTACAATTACATGAAGACGTGTTGCAATTTCTATACACGGTCTTTTTCCAAATCTCAACTATGGTAGTCACTTCTAAATAGCCAAAAAGAGGGCAAAAGAAGGCAGTGATTTGCATAACATTTACAAATGCTAATTTTATGTACAGCTGCAGACTGGGGAGTAATCATTCTCTTTCAAACAGAAGCACAGCCCATCCTACCATGCTGTGGAAGTTGGCGACCAGATGACCTGTTCTGTGTGTGGTCCAGGTGCTAGCTGTTGATCGGCAACCATTTTTATGGGTCATTATCTTTCAAGTGGAATTCAACAGGACAGCCCCTGCAGAGCGAGGACCGTCCTCCGCAAAAGAAGACACCTGGCTATGCAACATGCTAAGGCTAACACCACCCATGAAACATAGCTCCACAAAAGAGGGCTCCCCTGAGAGGGTGTATTCCACTTCTTAATCAATCTTTCTGACTGATTGCAGCCCACCCTTTTTCAGCACCCACCCTTTGTCATGGATATAAAGATTTAATAGGGCATTAGTCATTTGACCTAAGGAGAAATCTTTCATAAGGAATTGCTAATGAGGTGGTATGTGTGTCTGTGTTTATTTTGCAACCTTTCCTTTGCTTGTACCTATGGAATTATGCATACACAGCGAAAAGCAGTGACTGTATATCAGTGAAGGTGCTGAAAGTGGCTGCGCGATGCCATCGGGTGAAGTGTCAAATTATTTATTATTATTGTTACATGTCAATTTTTTCCCCTTGGTGGTTGCAAGCTATTTTGGAATGAAGCCTGCCAAATTACCTGCATGCTAGGAAAGGGAAGCCGTACAGACTTGCCTCAGCGATTTCTCTCTCTCTTGTGTGTTACTCATCTGAATACAATACTGAGAGGTCTGTACACAATAAACATTAATTTCTCCATCTTGTTAACAGAGAGGGAAAATATGCAAACTTTGAGGTAAGGGGAAGAACTCGGTGAGTCAGGCTTTTGGCAGCAGAAGAAAGAAGCGGAGAGGGTTTGGCAAAGTGGAAAGGGAGCAAACGATCGGGGAAATCGGAATTACCTGACACCTGAATATTCCTCTTGACTTTTACCAGATGTTGGCTTTTAAGCTGGAGAAAAAGGGGCAATGCCATAGACTCGGCCCAAACTCCAGGCTGTAGGCTACCAAGCTGGGGTGGGGCAGCAAAAAGGAGGCTTTCCTAAGGTTTGGGGGGGGTTGCACCAAATGAGGAAGGGAGGCCTTGAGATTCATAGGGGAGGTTCGTACCAAGGTTTGAAAGCCTGCTCTGGATGCAAAATTAAGGGCCACATTAGACAAACTGCAGGAAATCAGTGAAAAAGAACAGTTCTCACTCTCTTAAACTCTCTCTCTCAAACTGTGTGTGTGTGTGTTTATGAAATGTATACAGCAGCCAGGAGCCCTGCTTCAAACTGGACCAGCACTGAGGAATTGGTTTAGCTTTCAGCTCTGTGCCATTTTCCCAACTGATATTGCCCCTGAATGTTGCATACTGCCTCATCAGAAAAAAACCATACTTGCACTGGGGTGTAACCTGTATGATTTTTGGCACAGAGAGCAGCCTGAGAGAAGCTGCCACAGTGCCACCATCCCCGTCTAAATTCAGCTCCCCCCACCCCCCACCCCCCCCATTGCTCTTCACACTCCTGAAAACACGAGAGGGCAGGATTCAACTTACTGTTTGTATTCTCACGAACAGGGAAGACTAGCATATCTCAGGGCTGTCTGGTCTCCACCCAGGGGCCCTCAAAAACCTGAGGAGAAGCCACCTCCAACAGGCCTGACATCCCAAGTAGCTCCAAAATGAAAGCAATTGTTCTTTCATTCATACGAGGACTCACCTCGAGCAGTCCACTTTGAATTATTTTTTGCCAGAACATCTCACTGAGGAGCAGTACACGACAAAGAAACGTAAAAATCCATAACAACAATTTCAAAAAGATACCAGAATGAAAGAAGGCAATGGATTTGTCTAAGTACTCTTTATTGCTCTCCAGTAATGATAAATAATGTAATTTAAAATAAAAAGGATGAAATAGAAACAGTGTTTCTGTTGTTATGAAGCTTTCATGAAGGCACATGTATTCCAGTCTGTGTTTAGTCTTTCAAAGTGCAATCCTATGCGTGTTTTGATAAATAAATAACTATACAAAAATAAAATTTAAAAGTTTTATAGGACTTGCTCCCAGAACTTCCAAGCCAGCTATGTTGGAAGTTGCAAGATTTCCCCAAACACACACACACACATACACTTTTTCCTGTCTCAACAGGCATAGGGTTGTGCCCTAAAAAACAAAAAGCAACACTTTTTAGCTGCTTCTGTGTGTTCATGTGCTTTAAACGGCAATGGCATTTTTATATGCTTTGTCATCTTCTACAGCTTTTCTTTGGGAGCAATGCTCCATGAAGGATGGGTTTCAAAACTTTAAATCCATCAATAAATAGCACAGAACAGAAATTTGATATTAATGAACTATGCTAGTTTTCATTGTCTCTCCACGTTCAGTGGGTTTGTTGGTATTAGAGAAGCCTCTTAATAGGAGAATAGCCCTACACAGGCAAGGCTGTGATCTGTTTGCAGCAAGAATAAAAACAGCATCCCACAAAGATGGGATCTGCTAAATAATAAAGCTGCCAAATAATCACTGTCTTGTGTATATTATTTTATCCAGAGAAAGTTGTACCAAAATACCAAATGCTAATATGAGTATAGAAAATAATGTGTAAGATCCATGCATATTTGGAAAATGAATGTCATATGATGGAATTGTAGTAAACAATATGCTCCCATTCCATTAGGAAATTCTGGCTCAATTAGCCCTATTTTGGTTCTGTGTCATTCCCATACATTCTAGCTGTCTCATGCTGGAGAACAATAATCGTCTCTGAACTTTCTGCTTGGGCTTTCTTTTTCCCTCTGTGAATGAGACACCTGGCATATCTATTCTTCTTGTAGTATCCTATCATTTGGATTATACTTTGCAAGAATAAGCCCCTTTGCTTTATCCTATTAAAAAAGAGAAGAAAAGATACTTTACCATTTCTCCATAATAAAAGAGCTATAAATAAGCATTTTAATTCATACTGATGGATTTATTTTAAAAATGCGTATTTTTTAAAATATATTTGTAACTATGTGTGTTCTACTTTGATCCATGCATGAGTTCAAAGCCCTAAGTCACAAAAATCAATGCTGATGTAGATTTTTTTTTTTTTAATGGGGGGTTCTGATGGCCATTATCTACTCGGGAAGATTCTTTGCTCTTTCAAGGGTTAGTAACAGCTCTTTTTGCTAGTGATTAGCTTCAGCCTCCTTGTCAAATGGTGGTAAGTCGGCTGCCTTGCAGGTCTTGTGCATTTTTCCACAGGTTTGTATGCCAACGTATATATGTAAAGTTTGGACTGAAAAGCGAGCTTGAATGTAAAGGTGGCCACCAGTTCACACCATGGTGTGATTCATGATAAAAATTGGAAATTCTAGAACAGTCTTTCCCCACCTATTAATTTCAAGATATTTTGGCCTACAACTCTCAGCATCCCTCCCTATTGGATATACTGGTTGCAGCTGGTAGATAATAAAGTTCAAAGCCTAGAAGATACTCAATTGCTCTGGGGTGTCAGAACTTTGAATCCTCAGTTGGCAAGACTTTTTCAGACTATTTACACAACTCAGGGTATTAGAAATTAGAATTAATGACCTCATATTTTACTTGTCATGTAGATAGGTGCCTTGATGAAGTAACTACCTTTCTGTTTTGCAAAGGAAGATGTGTTCTGGTAAGAAAAGGCATTTTTAGTTTATGCTGAAAATGTTGCAATTTTCCAGTGAATTAAACTCAAGCTGGAAAAAGAATCTTTAAAAGCACTAGCTCTGCAACCTATTATGGACATAAAAAGGGGGTTCTGCCAACTAAACTCAAGCTAGGTGAGCTTTCAGAATTGTCCCAGAATTCTCTAGAAAGTTGTTCAGTACACATTCTAAATATCAGAATATTTACCACTCTTAATGCCCATATTTGACACTACATGGTATTTCATAACCATGTTTTATCCTTGGCAGGTGACATGGGAGAGCAGCAGTTAGTTGGCCTAGAATGGTATCTGTTATTTGAACATATTTACCAACTGTCATCCAGTGGTATGTTTAATAGCTTATTGTCTTTGCAGCTGACTTGTAATAGTGTTTAATTTCCGATAACTGGCAGCTGGTGAGATGTTGAAACATGCCAAAGACAAAATGGTCAAGATACATCAACATGTTCAAAGCACTCAGATTTGCATACTGAGTAACATTTCATATTAAATTTTGCATGTTAAAATTTTGGTAAAGTGAGATTTAGTTCTGTTTCTGAAATTGAAATTTAGTTACATTAGCACAGTGGATAATGAGCCCATCATGCTTTTCCACTAGTTCTGTTAGATTCAGGGCCTCTTCTTCGCAAGGAAATGCTGCTAGGATCCAGGCACATTCAAACCTGCTGCACACCTGCAGCAGAGAGAGGGGGCAGAGTGTGGAACAGGTAAAATGGCTGGAGGTAGGGTATGGTATTTTTGCATACTTGCACACCTGAGAAAAACGAACAGAACACAACAGATAGCTGCCGTCTTTCTTCCTGATGTGCTAGTTTCACCTTCTTTTTAAGTGGAAGTATAGAAAAGGTTGATGGTTTTTAAAGAATGATTTAAAGGTTATGTATTATTGGTTAACTGATACTCAGGCTTATTAAACAAAAGCATTTTTCTGCTTATAATTAATAAATAATATTATGGAGGAGTCTTTTCTCACACCAGCAAACGAATATTGTAATCAAAACCATTTGAGGGTAATTTAGCAAGCAACACTGTAACTTCTCTCTCTGAACCAAGAAGCAGCAACCCCTTCTATTAAGAAGCAGTTCGCATGATGAAGAAAGGAGATACTTAATTCTTTCCTCTCCTCCTGTTTTTCCATAACAACTTTCTTCCCTCCAAAAAGCAGGGAGGAAGAGAATCCCAAGCTGTCCAAAGAATGGCTTCTATATTGAGCTCTCAGTGATGAAATATTAATCAATCCTCCCAGACAATAATTTATTTTCTATATTACATTTCAATAGTGCCCATCATAGTCATAGGTATCAGGGCAGTTAAGAACAATTAAAGCAATGAAATATAACATGATCAGATTTAACACAGTTTAAAACCACAGCTAAAATAATAAAATGAAATGAAATGAAATCCTAGCAGCAACACAAGACTATAAAACACAGTAAGAGATTTAAAACAGCAGAAACAGAAAGACTAAAATGCCTGATAAAACCAGAACGTTTTCACTGGACACTGAAAAGAGCCGAAGGTGGATGGGCTCTTGGGGAGCTCATGCCACAACCAATCCATCCATCCAGCTAGCCTAGCCTAGCCTAGCCTAGCATTGCATCTCTGGTCGTTTCTTCGTGTGCTACTTAGATTTGTAAAGTAGGCCCTGCAAGCCTCGTCACAGGCACTTCCACCAAAGTGTTACATATAAAATATTATTATAATCATGTGATAGCCACACCAGCATTTTCTTGGCTAACCTTCCATTGCCTTGCTTTGTGCCCCTTGATGTTATATCAAAAGGTGTACCTTGACCCAGCAGAGGTCAATTATTAATTAAGGCTGCGTTTGCACATCCTTTAAGGCCTCACTGTGAATATGAAGTGCTGAATTCTTAAGATGACTTACAAATACTGAGAAATTTGGTGGAAAATAATATTAAAGGTGACAGCTATTAATAAGCTCTGTGCGTATATATGTGTCTCTGTGTGTGTGTGGGAGAGAGAGAGAGAGAGAAGAAGAAGAGGAGGAGGAGGAGGAGGAGGAGGAGGAGGAGGAATATGCACAAACTCCATTTAATGTGTAGCATTTTGAAGAGAAACACAGAGAACTCCAGCAAAAGGATGGAGGTGGGGGAGAAAGAGAGAGAGTCCTGTTTCAAGAAGTGGATAGTTCTACAGGCAAAGCTGCATTTCTTTAGAGCTCTGTGTTTGAAGATCTCCATATAGTTTTCTTTTGGAAAAAGCAGCATGCCCACTGATTTGGATCTGGGCCATGTAAGAGGGATGAGGGAGTTTTCTTTCACCATGGACAACAATCTTGCTCACTCCTCTTTTGGCCACTCAGAGGGAAACTTACAGGCTTGAAAATGTAAGCAGCTTAAATGTAGAAGTAGATGGAAGTGATCTAGCTCCTTGCATAGGCATGGCAGAACCAAGGGCACTGGGGCAGAGACCCCCCCCCACACACACACACACGCACATACACACACATGCACATACCATGGCCTTGATTCTCACTGGGGCTCCCTGCAGCTACTGTTACATAAGGGCAAACTTCCACACGAAATGGCAGGGCCCAGAAGGAGGTGGGCAGAACATTCCTATGTTCTCAGTCATACTTCTGGCTGCAGGCAAAAAGTATTCTGAGTAACAGAGATGCTGAATATGCCCAGACAGGAAACTGGCGCAGATCCTTTCTCTAACGTCATACGCTCTGTACAGTTATCTTCCGTGAGGAACTTTGCCCTCACTTCCAGCATGCTCGTCCTTGGATAATAGCTCTGGTATTATCCCATTCATAAATGCAAACAAAATGCAAATATTCTACAAGAAAGACATTGACATTCATTTATTATGGTGGCAATCCTATACATACCCACTTGAAAAAAGTTCTGGTTAGCTCAGTGGAACTTCCCAGGGCATGATAAGGAAATCTGCTCTGGAATGCTGTGGAGAACTAGGAATTGGTGACCATTTTG
The DNA here is from genome assembly GCF_004798865.1 of Varanus komodoensis. NCBI lineage: Eukaryota > Metazoa > Chordata > Lepidosauria > Squamata > Varanidae > Varanus > Varanus komodoensis. Next base: position 17,217,822 of record NW_025335550.1, on the reverse strand, counting down.
TATCAGAAAATTATTTTTAAAAATTTTCATGGCATACTTTGCCATGTGTTACACTGGACTAATTAAAATGTCTCATGGAACACTGTGACATTAAAACCACCTTTCTACAACTTTGACTTCTGTGTTTAGGTGTAACCTAAAGAAGAAAAACATCCTAGGCCTGTGTGACCATGTGAGGGGACATTTTTATGAGTTTCTACTTCATGGCCTTCAAATCAAACTATATGTAAACAATTGTAAATATAGATTCCTTCGTGTGGATCCACCAGTGCTGTGTGGTGTAAAATTTCCTGAAAGATATTCTGATATTTTATTTTTCTGCAGAAATATTTTTATTTCATAAATTCATTAGTAAAACTGAATGCATGCCAATTGACAATATAGTATGAGGCAAACTTGGCAGTTTCAAAGCTGTCATTAATGTTTTTGGGTATTATCTCTAGCAAGTGTGTGAGAGAATACACATATGTCACTGAAATCCATCTATTTCTCACAGTGAAATGGAACTGATAAATACTGGCAGTGAAACTGAAGATGCTCCAGCAACTTAAGGAGAAGAGAGCTGGGCTCTTCTAAAACAGATGAGTGGTTCTCAACATATTCTCCACAGTTCTTTCTGTGGCTAAAATTAATCACTGTGTCAACAGTTTTCAGCACATTTGGTCCCATCTCGCCGCCTCTGCCCCCCAATTTAAACAATGTAAGGGTGCCTTTCAAAGTGGAGGGTTACAGGCATCCTGTCATGCATTTCTGCATTTCTTCTCCCATCCTGCAAAAAGTATGGTCCCTGCATGCAAGGAAAGGGGGCCATTTGGATGTCATGTACCCCAACAGAGCCTCCCCATCCCCTCTGCCCCGGAAGGCCACCCACAGCACCAGTTTCACAGTCATTCTTGCAACTTTGGAACTGCAGGTGGTAAGAAAAGAACCGTGGAGGCTGAGAGGGTGGAGAAAGGGTGTAGTTGGACTCCGAGCTCTAACCTTGGAATGCATTTGCAAGCTTGGACTTCATGCACAGTGTCTAGAAGTTATTGGATTTCTATTCCCCCCCCCCCCAAATATTTCAGGTTAAATACTTGCATTGGAACACAACAAAGATTAAATAAAATGGGCTACTGTTCTCAAAGCTTTCTTTTTTTATTAAATACAAGTAAACTAAATATGCTAATCAGATGTCCCTAAGGCATGGGGATATTTTCTGATGTAAGCTGAAAAATTTCCTATGAAAATTGCCCTGTGTAAATTGACTTAATTTGTGATGGAAAAACCCTTACATCAGTACCAAATATCTCTCAGTGTCAGCCCCTCCTAACTCTTATCCTATTTCTTAACATTTCTTAATTCTTTTGAGCTGGGAAAAGGGCATGCTCCAACATGAAGTGTGCCCCCATTTATTTGGATTCCAAAGTGTGTGTTTGTGTTTAGGAGCTCAATGCATAGGTTCCTGGATGAGTAAGTTTTATTTTATCCCACCAGTTTCCCTTCCTGGAAATCAGTGTTTTGTGACTGGCTGTGCCTACCATTTGCCATCCATGGGCAAACCTCAATTCAGTGGCTGCCATTTTGTGAAAGTACCCACAGTATTCTCAAAATTCCAAATGTGCCCACCAGTTCCTTCATGAAGCTGTATGACTGAACTGAAATATAACAGACCATTTTGCTTTTGAAATTCTTATCTGGTTTTAAGACAATGCAAGAACATTTTCATTTGGAATTTTCTGTTCTCTGCCTTATCAAAATGGTATAAGATTGAAATGGAACCAGACATTATGACATTTTAAATCCCTTCCATTTCAAGGAGAAAAATGTAAGCATGTGCTTAAACCTTCCACACTGAAGCCAATGGTAGTTAAAGCCATTTAATCTTTGTGTCACACTGTTTTTCCTCTGAACACCTGGTCTGGAAAAACCCCCAATACTCTGATAGTTTCAAAAGGTTGCCCAATTCTTAAACTACAAGCTTGGCCAATAAGCGATCACTTATTTTGTGTTTCACAGACAAGTTCAGGCAACAATATGTTAGAGACTTGCATGAGAAGAAAAACAATCAGGGACGTCATTTAATTATGGGGTAATAAAAGTATAAACACTGTTAATACAATAATTTTATATTTGGCTTTTTCCATATTTGACAGTGCTCTCCACCCATCCAGTATTGTCATTATTTACCATTGATTTATTATGATTATTTTCCTTTTAGTACAATTCTTGACTGATAGTCTTCTGCAAAACTCTGCATGTCTGAAGTTTTCACCAGCTTAAGGACACAATTCCCTTGGACATTGTTCCATGCAGTCCTCTTATTTCCATGAATGCCGTTTAAGCCACCATACTTTTGCACAGCTTCAATTCATTGTAATAGGGTTTGAGTGAGACAATGGCCAGGAGATTGTACCCTCTGGGTAAGATTAGCTGATGAAGAAGCTGATTTGTAAAAAAGGGAGAATAACATGAACAGCAGGTTCATAGACAGAACATCCATCATAATCACCTGGAGTTGTCACCTGGAGTTCAAGGGAAAGCGTGCTGCTTCATTGAAGGCAGAGACTACTAATCTAAGGCACAAAATAATACCATTAAATAATTCTCTTTTGGGGGAACCAAACTTTTAATCTGTCCATCTTTAACCTACTACCCCATGCACATCCTGCCCCAAATTTAATTGCATGCATATTGCAAGCAAATGCCTGCATAGCTTTTCTGTAATTATTGCTTTTAAGGTTTCAGTCGGTGCAATTAACAGTGCAGATGCCTGCATACAAACGGCTGACAGATCAACTCTCCCAATATGAATCTACTCAATACATCTGAGGCCTTTTATGAGTGCTCCTCCAAGGTAGGTTTGAACAATGGCAGCAAAGCACAGGGCCTTCTTGATAGTGTCCCCACCCATTGTTAAAACATTTTCCCAAGGGAGGTCCAGCTGACAGCAATGCTCTCATCTTTCTGGCATCAGGTTAAAATATTCCTCTACTCCCAGGCATTTGACTGTTTTTGTCATTGTTAATGTTGATTGTTTATTAGGCCCTGGCATTTACTGTTTAATTGATTTAAGAGTTTTTAATTGGTTTGGATTTTTGCATGTTAAAGTCTTTTATACTTCATTTTACTATTTAAACATTTTTAAGTTTTGTGAACTGTCTGGGCAGCTTTATTTATGGGGTTTATGAATGAACAAATGAACTGACATAAGCAGCTGATAGCTGGTAGCATTCTCTTGATGGGCTTTGATGTGGGCAGAGAATGAACAGTTAATGGAAAGAAATGGTCATGACATATTTTTGCATTTTCCCTTGCAAGAACCTGGTGGCAGGGTTGCCTTTCTCCTCCTCTTTGCTAAGGAATGTGCTAATTGAGGCTCCGGTGAGAATAACAGAAGCAATGGCTATGATGTTAAATATTCTATTTTGGCCTTATAGCATGAGAATACAATAATGCTATTAAAATATATTTTTTCTATAAAGTGTATTATGAATACTAATATTACAGCATTATAGTGCTCAAGCACTCTATTTTTCATTAAAAAGGTTTAGCTAAAAATGTTTTGAAGATAATCAAATGATTGATTTAAAAGAACAAGTTGGTTAAAAAATGTCACCTACTGCAAAGATTATAAGAAATGTGTATGGTGCTTTACTAGTTGTAGCTGTATGAGATGTCACTGTCCATATTGAAACCATGCCTTTTTGTAAAGACAGAAGGGTACTTCTAAAGAAATCTGCATCTCTGTTGTTTTGGGAGTTTGGTGGCTTGGTGAGAAACACAGGAAAAGCACAGGATGACTATGACTGCATGTCAATGTCATACAGATGTCCTGTAGACCATCATTGGACAAAACATTGTTATTGCAAACTCAGTACCTAGTATGGTAGCATCCACAGTCCACTGTCACATCCTATTGGGATCAATGAAAAATAGCCACTGACTTAAAAGGAATTGGGTTCTATTAGAGAGTTAAATCCAACACTGATTTATCACTGAGATTTTGTGGGGAATATGTTTAATTCTGAAAGATGAACCGTCAAGTGGTAAATCTTCCATCTTTTTGTATTTTTACTGTAAGCCTAGAAGCAGGAATCAGATCCCAAAGTCTGAGATCTTTATTGCCACCTTACTGTATCTGACGTGGGCTATCTTATTCCAGCACACAGTTGCCTACTGTGACCAGCCAGAATCTTCTTCATATAAGTACTAAGAAAACACAAACACAAAGGGCACATGACCAGCACATTCCAGAATAAAGCTTCGTATTCATTCAGCTGTAATCAAGAGGTAAATCAAATATACTCCAAATCTTTTTTCCTTGTTAATACAAAAGCAATACCACCAGAAACAAAACTATTATTTAAATATAATGACTCCTTAATATGTTTTAAAAGTTGCCCAAACAATAACAGCCTCAAAAATCACACCACCTACTAAGGATGACATCTTCCAAGTACGTTACAACATTGCTGATCAAGGAAAGCAAAAGCCTACAATTAACTCATCGTTAAATTAAATGTGGTACATGGAAAATGTGTTTCAAGTTGAAAGAAAGGAACATTCCCATCCCAGGCTTAGTTTCATCTCAATCCATCCCAGATTAAAAAGACAAAAGGTAGAAAAGTAATTACACAAATATAATATTGTGATGAGTTGGGCTTTTTCTTTTTAATAAGGCGCCAATTTGAAGTATTTTAATTACAAGTTCTACAAGTCTCTGCCGAGACTTTTTCTGAACACATATGAATGGGGCAAACTGGAGAAGGCTCATGTAAACAACGCTGAGCTAAGACCAATGGCTTGACTCAGCATGAAGCAGGGTCCTATATTCCTTAAGAAGAGCTTTCCTATTCTGTATTCTCAGGAGTTTTGACATCCTCATCCTTTTGGTCTTTGTTCCTCTGTTTGCTACAATTTTAGTAGGTTTTGTGGACCAAAGAAACTCTGGTATTATTTGGAAAAGGTGGGATGAAACATTAGGGTATCTGCACAATTCCTCTATGCCACAGTACCACTATGTGATTGTGGAATATAGACTTGGAAAAGACCTCCCTCCCAATCTCCACCCTGGAGCTGATTAAATAAAGGAATTGATCTTAACCCTGAAAAAAATTCATGAAAAAGTGGTAGATTAAAAGCTTCATGTAGAAAAGCTCTCATTTTTTTTTTCATTTTTGGGGAGGGGGGCAAATTCTGAGGAGTAGCAGCTCTTTGTGATTCAGACTAGTGATATTCTTAAAAAGGCAATCCTCCAAAGATGGAGAAAAATAAATGAGGTTAGGTGGGGAGAGAGAATGGATTACCATCTAAAAGGCAGTAGAGAGCTGTAGAGTGAATGAGAACAGTAGAGAACAGTGAATGATGGACTGTGCTCAATGGCAGCCGGAGAATCAAAGTGGAGCACTGGGATCCATGGGCAAACATGTGGATCGATGCACAGTACAGCCAAGAAGCACTCCTGCTCTGCCACCACCAAGATTTACTTCATTGAGATCCAGGTGAAGGGCAGGGAACTCTTGTGCCCATATTTGCTTATTCATTGCTAGCATTAGCCATTTATTGCTTTAATTATTCGTTACAGTATAGACACTAACCATGTCTTTTGCCCCCTCTTCTCCTTTCCCCTCCCTTCTTCCTATCATTCTGTATTTAAAGAGTACACCATTTGTGTATATAAGGAAGATAATTCAACAAAATCTGTATAAATAAGGGTGCAATCCTATGCGAGCTTAACCAGAAAAATGTCCTACAACTCCTAGCAATTCTCAGCCGGCCTCTAAGGCGCCTCCAATCTTGCATTGGAGAAGTGCAAGCCTCTGGCCACCAGGGATGAGGAATGAACATAAGATCATTGCCGGTTCAACCGTAAGATTGCACAATACAATTTTAAAATATGGCAAATTCATGAAAACTATTTCAATTAAAAACAAGAAAAAGCAGGTATGCTTTTAAACCCTCTTAAAAGCAGCCACAAGGGAATCCAACCATAGATCTCTTGCAGTGAAGGCAGTCAGGTGGGGCCACAGCAAGGAAGTCCCCTTGCCTCGTGATTTCACTGATTTCAGTGAATAGGACCTTCAAAAATGATCTTCAGTCGCAGGCACATTCACATGGGTGTCAACAAGCCTTCAAATAACCTGTACCCAAAGTATTTTGAGCCTTAAAACTCGGCCTGGAAATAACTAGTAATTAGTACAGCTGACAGAGAGTTGGTGAGATATGGTCATTACCACCTAGCCTAAGTTCATAAATATTTGTGGGACTGTATGTGGATATTGGTGTCTGATTTTACCAGCCAGAAAGGTGTGTAAGTGAAAGATCCTTAATGTTTTCCTTTCGTACCCCACCAGCACTTTTTTCGAGGCAGCTGAGTGCCCGTATTGAAAGGGACATAGGAGTCAAACAATAAGCAGTGAGGGTGAAAGTGAGGAAGGGGACTACTTCTTCACCCATCCACCACTTTCGATATTAAAACCATGCCCCACCTCCCACAAATGCATGGATAAACATGGCGACCACTGTCACATCTGCTTTGGCCTGTAGATATTCAGAAATGCAGGGCCATGTCCACTGTTCAGATGGAATTTCTGGGGATCCTCCATTCCAATCCAGATGCAGGTTGTGACTTATGCTGCAAACCTAGGCACACTCACCTGGAAGTAAGTTGGACTTTCTTTCATATAAGCAGACATTGGACTGGGGGACCTGTGCCAATGAATGCAGTGGGGCTCAAATTGTTGCTTTTCTGTCTGTGGCTGTTCATCACTGGATTGACTTTTGTCACAGAGAGATCTGAGCCCTATGCAGAAAGAACTTTTCCTTTCCTGCTTTTTTGCTATATAACCTCTAGGTGTCATTGTGCTACAGAAGAATAGGGCAAGTAGACAAGAAGGAAAATACCTTTACTTTCGCTTTAAGAAATAATGCCCCATTTCCTCTGATCTAAAAATAAAGTGGGAAAATGTTCCAGAAAAAACAGAAGCAAAATTGGAAGATGGTGACATCTTCAAAAGAACTTTTAAACAACCATAAGCAAGGAACCACAATGAAATGTTGTAATGAAATGTTATCTATGTTGTAAGCCGCCCCGAGGCTTCGGCGAATGGGGCGGCATAAAAATGTTTTAATAAATAAATAAATAAATAAAAAATAAATGTTCAATAAATGCAGTGGGAAGAAAAGCTTCCATTGGTTTCAGTGGGAAGTTGTTTCAACAGAATTTATGAGAACTGGGACTACTATGTTTTGCAAAAACCTCATGGAAACAGCAGCTTGCACAAAAACCCAGACCAGGAATATCTGTCATGTGTATGTTTTTTCACAGCATGCTAATGGTAGTTAGAAGAGATTAAAGCACAATCTTATGCATGTTTAGACAGAAAAGAATTTAAACAACTCCTAGATTTGTAGGACTTTTAAAATTTTAAACATGCATAGGATTGCACCTTAAAAGTGTTTCCCCCATGCCAGAAATAACCAATTGAGCCTTAAAATCTAATGTTAATTTCCTTGTTACTGAGAATATATATATATTGCAAAAGTATAATGCAAGCACATCAGACTTTTGTGCTGTTGTTCAAAATAAGTCTCATTATTTATTCTTCAATATGTAATAATGCTAAAAGTCTTTCCATTAAACACAGTGGAAATAACTTCCAGATAAGCATGCATAGGCTGATTCTACTGAAATCTTCACAAAGTATCTCAGACTCTTTAGGCTAGCCACACGCAGAGCAAGTAATCTGGCTTTTAAATTCAAACAGCAAGGAAAATGAACACATGAGAGTTTAAAAAATTGAGAGACTTACCACTGAAAAATCCTGGAGCCAATGAACAGATACATTGTGGGAAGCGAAAGAAATCATAGAACTCATCTTGAGAATTCTGTGCGTAAGAAAAGGAGCCCAGGAGCCAACTCTTACTCAGGCAAGGGAAAAAACCAAAGCAATCAGAGTAAGGAAGTCTATGATTCAGACTAACATCTGTTTTGCAAATATAATTAGGAGCCTGCAATTAAATCCATCTAGAGTTTCCCCCATGAAACTATATTTTAAAAAACAGTTCCTGCATAAATAATGCTACTCCTCAGCATTTATTACAAAATGGTTTTTGCAAAAAGCTTGATGGCTTTAGTGAAGGTTTACAGTACCTATATGTGATGCAGAATTGCAGCCTCTATGTCTAAAGACCAACAGGATAACATAGCATTAAGGAGAACTGAATCGGGTGTTACAAAAGCTGTACACAGAAATTGCATAACAAAATAGTAAACATTGAACTAAATTTTATTTTCAGTTTTCTCCAGAGTAAAACTAAGCCCATGAAAACAACAGATGGTAATCATAGATTACAGCATATACAAATTGGGTGCAATCTCAGCTTCAGCACAGGAATCAACCATCAATAGGCACTGTGCAAACAAAATCACTTTTTAGTGGTCATTAAGATTAGGCAGACATAAGTAAAAAATAAAAATACAGTTACAATTATTTTCTCTCTCTTTAGCCATACCTGCTCATTATAATTCAAGCTGGCGGCTCACAATAGGATAGCATAGTGGGACTACGTTGCTTCATATTGCTTAGCTCATGTAGACGGAATTAGGATCTTACTGTTATGCATATTTTCTGTGATTTTTAATATTATGTTTGTTCTTCAACATTTTCTAGATTCTGAGTATATTAAAAGTAGGGTATGGAAAAGTGGAAAGATATATATCCATGCTTATTTTTTAACCAATAAAACAAGCAAGCGACTGTCCGGCTAGTATTTCCATTAAATAGATGCACTAGCAAAACAAGAACAAAACCATCTCTCATTCCAAACTTATATCATCCACCACCTTTTAGTTCTGGATATAGCTATAATGTGATTTGAGGCTAGAAAGCATATTTTTTTTCCAGACAGTTAAGAGTAGCTGGAAAAAGGGATAATTTCTTGTGATGGGTACTTTTATGAAACTTTCACCATCAATAAACATAATGTGAAAGGTTTTGTATCATTTCAGCAACCAATATCCAGGCAATGAGTTTGATGCAAACTGACAGTGAGGAAAAAAAGAAGAGTCATGCTGTAGGAAGTAATTTCTCTTTCCGGACTAACTACGGCCAATGAAAATGCTTAACATTGATTCAGCACAACTCCCATTAGCCCCAGCCAGCACGGCCAATGGTCAGGAATACTAGAACTTGTAGTCCATAATATCTGGAAGGCACCAGGATGGAAAAGTGCAAGCCAGGTACTGTAGAGTGTTCAAATTGCTCTGCATTCATTCCCTTGCTGTAGTCCTTCAGATGAGTGGTCTGCATAATTTTCTCCATGCTACAGATGGAAGAAGGCTGAATGTGAGCATGGGTTACCTAAGGCCACCTATTCCCATCAGCTCAAATCACTGTCCAAGCTATTGGTGCTGATGGGAATTGAAGTTTAAAATATATGGAGGGCACTAGGTAGGAGAAAGCTCAGAACTAAGCCTTTGACTCTTAGCCGCTATGTTCCTGGTACCTCTTCCTCAATATTTGGTGCAATAAGGCCAAACAAAACACTTGCACCCTATCCAGAGAAAGACGTGTTACACCTCAGTTTGTACCGCATTCCTTAAAGAGGGCCTAAGCAATAGTCTCCTGTGGATTGGAACCACACACACACACAGAGGAAATCCGGAGAAATTGTTTTGGCATGAGAATAAAATATGACAAAAAGTTCTCACTATGAAAACCTGAGCCCAATTCTTTTATAACTGGTCATTGTGCAGGTTTTCATGAAAGCAAACTGTGTTGTAGTGCTAAAGCAGCTTTAAAATCGTGCATGGATGACTTGCCAGGAATGTCCAGAAGTTCATACCTTAAGTCTAAATTTTGAGTAAATAATTGGAAGGGAATATACTTCGGAATAAAAAGAAGTGGTTTGTCACCCCAACATTCAGGAAGCATTCAAGCACATGTCAGGCAGAGCTTGTATCCTTGCTCCATGATCAAGCATCCCACTCCCTTTTCTAGGACAGATTCCAAAGGGGGCAGACAAATGCCAGCCAGGTACAGAATTCAAGCATTCCATTCTTCCAAAGTCTCTTGTTAAGGACCTGAAAAGGTCCAAAGTTCACCAACAGCATTAATTTGGTGACTTGTCATAGAGAAATGTACCAGGCACAGATAGCAAAAAGCAAATATTTTGGCAATCATTGAACACCTCATCAATATTTTACATTTTTTCAAAGACAATATATCAAGGAAATTAAGCTAAACATCAAATTAAGCTAAGCATCTATGTTTCAAATTTTCTTTACATTTTTAATTCAGTGAAAAGATTCAGTTCTTTCTGTTGCAGAGTTATTGTTATTGTGGGAGCCAGTGTGGTGGAGTGGTTGAAGTGTTGGAATGGGATTCAGGAGACTTGGGTTTTATGCCCATGTGGCCATGAAGTTCAGTGAGTGGGTTTTGGCCAGTCACTGACTCTTAGTCTAGCCTACCTCACAGGATGGTTGTGAGGTTAAAAGGAGAGAAGGAGCCTGGGTTCCTTGAGGAAAATTATGGGATAAAAATATAATAGATGAATACAATAAATAAAACATTTTGTACTGAAGATGGAAAAATAGCAAAGGCTCTTAAACTTTTCTTTTGGAATGCATTTTGGTGGACTACAGTCCATTCCATTAAACGCATCTAATGCAAGGAGCTCTAGCTTATATAAGTATTCTTGCAAACTAATCACAAACGCACACAGTTGCTCTTCTGTAAACTGCTGCACCTAGAGATGGATTACAATACATACTGATCAAACTGACATCAAACGTCATATCAAATATTTCATAAAATATTTGTAAGGTGAATCAATCCATGATCCACATTTAAGACAGTCAGATCTTTATCATAAACCTACCCTACAAAATTTACTAAAAAGATTCTGAAGTTTGCCAAAGCAACCAACCAACAAAAAAGAATATTTGATGGACAACTTGTTGCACGCCATGTGTTTATCGTTATAGCTCCCATGATTGATATTTATCTACTTATTAGATTTATATCTCACCTTTTTCTTTTTTTAAAGAACTCAAAGCACCTTACATAATTTTCCTCCTGCTGCTCTCAGTCTTATCCCCACAACAACAACCCTGTGAGGTAGGTTGGGCAGACAGTCTGTGACTGTGACCTAGTTGGCTCCGTAGCTGAGTGGGGACTAGAAGCCAGGTCACCTGAGTTCCAGCCCCACACTCTTAACTGTTCCACCACACTGATTCCTTTATTTATTTAGTGGAGATGGGGAGATACAGCCCAAAACATCTGAAAAGCCACAAGGAACACACCCTTGCTTTAGGGTGATATTTAAAAGCTGGTAGGCATGGACTCTTTGGCAAGGTGGTCCAGCATTTGGAGGAATTACTAAGAAAAGTATGCCCACTCTCCACCAAGCCTACTTGTCCAGGCAGGGATACCTTAAGTAGGTCTGCTGCTTAAGTTCATACAGGATGAGAGGACACATGGCAAATGCCATAACTTTTCACACCAATCCAGGGATTGCAGGTGGGAGCATTAATGGTGCTCTCCTGCTAACAAAATCCCATGGGCTGTATGTCCCTGAAGTTTGGCACTCTCAGAAAGACCTCTGGCTTGCAGGAACTACTTTGATGTTTTACTAGAATCCCAAGATCCACTGACCAAAGCTTGGTTCAAAAGGTGCATACTTCAAATGAAACAGGCAGTCCTGAATGAAGACTAAGGGGAGCAGAACTGAAATTTTCAGCCTCTGCAGTTTATTGGTTTTCAGAATGCAATTGATTCCTGAAATAAACAGTGTGGCTCTGCCCTGTGGAGAAAACCTCATAATAGGTTTGTATATTTTGTGGGAAGGAGATGGTTCTTTTCATCAGGAGCTGTAGAAATTGCAAGATAACTTTGCAGATGGTAGAAATGGCAGGTGCTTCCAGGTACCTTCCAGATGTCTTAGACTAAACTTCCTATCAGTCTCAGACAGCATAATCAATGATGAAGGATCACCATCAGGAGGTTGAATCTTGTGGTAGCTCTTCATGATCACAATGACAAAAACAACAGATAGATTAATTGCCTTGCAAGACTGATGTATTTATTTACGATTTGCCCCAGTGCAGTTGGTGGGGCATGCTGGGAACTGTAGGCCTTTTTTTGTCTAAACTTACATAGGATCGTACCTGCCATTTATTAGCAGGTGGAAGATTTAGTGACAGATTTAGACAATATACACTTTAGATAATGGAGGCTGTTCTGCACTTCATTTTAAGAAGTTTACAACACCTCACTGCACCATGAAACAATGCTGACACCCTTTTACGAGGTGCAATTTCTTCCTAAAATGTCATGTGTAGGTTGGGGAATGGGTTTTTATATTATATCTCTAATTGGAAAACTGATCTGTAGTTTATAATGATCTATGTATATTACTGTTTATTCTCTCTGACTCACCCTTTATAATTTCATGCCTGGGATTTCCCCTCTTCATTCCCCATTTCAAGAGTTTATCCACAGTTTGTGCAGCTTTGTTTTTGAGGCTTTTGAAGGAAGGTTTGAGAGCATTTTCTTTCAGCAGTCCAAAGCATAAATAATCAGATGAACATTTGCACAAGATTTTATGGGCTGGCGGGCATGTAGAAAGCCTGTATATTGCTGGACTTGTTAAGGAATTATTGACAAGTATAAACTCATTGAAAAATTAAAACCATTTCAGTTCCTTGTATATCTGCTGAAAAATGAGGGATGAGCAACAATGGAATTTGAGGCTGCAATAGAGTATGTGCTTACCTGGCAGTAAAACTCTTTGAATTAAGCTCAAAATTGGGCTTACTTTTGAGTAGACACATCTCGGATTGCACTGTAGAGGGATGCCAATTTGAATTTGTCATGGTAAGAGCCTTATCCCACAGATGTAAAGGAAACAAGGATGTAACCCTATCGGTTAACCAAATGTATACAAAGCTGAATAAACAAAGCTGCATTCATAGCCTGGCATGAAAGATAAGGGCAAAACATTTGAGGGCCTCATCAGATATGTTTGTGCAGAGCCCTCTGGATTGGAGGAGTGCAGGTATCCAAAAAAGGGCAGGAGGAACGCAGGGACAAGGATGGCCTCCGCACGTCCTTCCAGCTCCACACAGCTGATTTCAGCCATTTATCTGTTTTGCTCTTCCCAGGAAGAGGAAGGGCTGAGATGCCGCTGGGGATTCTCGTAGCCTGACAGAGAGCCTTCTTCCTTCCCTTCCCACTTCCCTCCCCTGAATCTCCCACCACAGCCAGGGAGTGGGGGGAACTGCAAATTTTGGGCTCAGCTCTGAACTTGGAGCACTTTTCCAGGGTCTGCATAATTTATATTTTATATTTATATTTATCATTCTATGCGAGAATGATAGCAAGCTAGTTTGACTATAAGACACTGATTTGAAAGAACATTCTAAATTGTTTTAAGAACTATTTATTAGTTTTTCCAATATTGTATACCTACACGCATACATACAGATGCTCTCTCTCTTGCTCATCAGTACCTGCAGTTACTTTATTATTACTGATTTATTTATTTATTTATTTATTTAAAACATTTCTATGCCGCCCCATCGCAACAAAGCCTCGGGGCGGCTCACAACACATAAATAAATACTGAAGTAATAAAATAAATAAGTACTAAATTATACAATAAATAACACCCCCCCAGTGCATTCTCGGCTAAAAAAAACCTAGTTAATAAATAATTAACAGTTAAAATAAGTTTTAAATAAGTTTTAAATTATTCTCATTATTACAATGCTGTATTGAGTTTAAGATGTTTTAGTGAATGTGGATGTGTTTCTTAAGTGTTTTATAAGGATAGAAAGATATGTGCGTATACTAAGACAAACATTTGGCTTACTCATATGATCTGAATTACGCACAAATTTGACTTAAGGACATTCCCAGGAACAGAACTCATCTGTAGCCCAAGACTCCCTGTATAGGGGGAAGGCTTCTGCCCTTTTTGGCATGTTTTGCTCTCCTTTGCCAGAAGTGCAACAGCACTTCTGCCTGCTGCCTCCTCTCTGCTCCCGTGCATTTCCTTGTTTCCAGGGGAAATAACAGCACCAGGCTGGGGGCCAATCGTGTCAAGAAAATCATTTTGTTAAACTGCAATCTTGTTGCATCCTTGTTAGAATGAGTAGAGATTAAGCTTTGTTAAAATAAATTGTGGTTGAAGTAAAGAGCTGCAATGTGTCACTGAGAGAAGTACAGATGAGAACATGAGGGGGTTACAACTCTACACACACACACACACACACACACACACAAACCTCCTTTTTCCTCTTAAAGTTGGCCCTTGAAATTTCTGGCAATGACTTGAGACTTGACTTGGACTTGAAAGTAAAGACTTGAGACTTGACTCAAGACTTGGAGTCAAGGACTTGAACACAATACTGCTTTTTGCCAAAGAACTATTGTTTGAAAGGAAGAAGGAGGCAACCCAGCTCCTGATGGTCTCACAGCCATGGGGTTGCACCCCAAATGTCTGAAGTTATGTTGTATATGTTACCAGGGAAGTATTTCCAAAATGGTGCATACCAGAGCTCACTAGTGTGTCGGAAGAGAACTGCTGTTGCATGTCCGCATGAGTCACTTCTCCAGGCTTGCTTCCAAGGCCCAAGCATGAGGAGGAAGCATGTACCTTATGCAATTCCAAAGGTTCAGAGGGCCCCTGGCAAGACTGCAAGCCAAATAATATTATTATCACCACCACCACCACCAGCAGCAGCAGTATTCATACAGCCTTACTTGCTAAAAAAGCCATCACAGCAGTGTGCAGCCATTTAAAACACTAAAACCTGAAAGCCATAAAAGCCAGATTAGAAACATAAGGTATTAAAACAACATCATTTGAGGGGCTGGATTAAAAATATGTGCCTTCATTTCACCCTCCACATCATTACCATACGGGAAGGGTGGAGAGTGAGGCTCAGCTGGAACTCATGCTTGAAGATGCATCGGAGTGAGATCTGCTGCAGCCAAGGGTCCTGTGTAGACAGGGCAGAATACTACCCTGCCATCCCCACCTGCCATCCCTGGCCTTCTCATGAAGCTGTCGTTACATCCTACTGCTCAACCCTCCATGTGCAGGTTCTCTCATCAGACTGAGGACATCAATCACATTACGCTCTAGCCCAGTATTCTGTAGCTGTGTAGAATAAACACACCAGGAGATAGAGTCTCCTAGTCCCATCTCCCTCTCCCAAATTTCTCTTGCCCTCTACTAGTGGAGGGTAACTTTCTGAAGAGAAGAGGCCATTTTACTTAATGGAGCTGAAAGTTAAATGCTTTCTTCTGTATAATTTGAGCCATTGTCTAACTTTAATATGTTACTATAATAGAGATGTCTACTCCTGCTATCTCTCCTTCTCTCTCTCTCTCTCTCTCTCTCTCTCTCTCTCTCTCTCTCTCTCTCTGTGTGTGTGTGTGTGTGTGTGTGTGTGAGAGAGAGAGAGAGAGAGAGAGAGAGAGGGAGAGAGGGAGAGAGGGAGAGAAGGAGAGAGATCATGAGTACTGGGAAATCTCTGAATGTGATATCTGGAGAGGCTTTGGGTAAAGAGAGAGAGAGAAAGTCGAGAGAAACCAAGCTCCACCCACCAGTGGCATGCAGCCATGCCCACTGCATGTGATCCTTTGAAGCCAAAAAGTTGTCCACCCCATAATAAATGAATTGCATTATTTCCTGATCTTCAGCTTACAAAGGAGCTGCAATTCACTCTTGTGGAAATACATTATATCTAACTGACAGGGTGTGTGTGTGTGTGTGTGTGTGTGTGTGTTGTGTGTGTTAATCTCTCCCCCTCTCCCACTTAGCCTCCTCATGGCCAGGTGCCAGCACTTCAAAGATCAGAAACTGGGACAAAGAGAAGTTAATTACTCAATGTAAACCTAATTTTCCCCCCATGACTCATCCTCCCTTGATGAGGTCTCCCTCATGCCAACAGTTAAAGTAGTACGTTCATTACCTTTCTGATAATTAATACAAGTTCTTCAGGCGCATAATATTTGAAATCTAATAACAACCCTCATCAAAAGTGCAAACTTAAAATGCATTTCAGCTGCTGAGAGATTTATATGATTTTCAGTCTGATTATGTAGCTCATGAAATAGGCACTGGGAGAAAGAAAAGGAAGATAGGTAGGAATTTCTCCCTTCAGTTTCTTAGCTGAACCTACCCATGCAGAGTGCAAAAAACGCTCTGGGCACAGGTTTTTTTTTAGGATATCTGCCTAAAGCATTAGCAGAACCATATTGTTGTTGTCAAAAGGCATACTGAGTATTAAGATTGCTGAATGCAAGGCTAAAATCATGACAGTATCAACAATTTTCTGTCCCTAAAGGGTGGATGCCCCCATCATGCTGCCTCAGTACTGGCTCTGCTGGCTAGGACCAATGGGACTTATAGTCCAAGCCTCTCTGAAAGGCTACAAGTTGCCCAGTCCTGCCCTAAACCAATCCTGTTGGCCTAGTTCAGCCTCACTCAATGTGGTGCCCTCTGTGATTTGGACTACAACTCCCATCAGCTGCAGCTAGCATGGCCAATGGGGAGAGATGCTGGGAGCAGCAATCCAAAACGTACAGAAGGCACCCTGTTGGAGAAGACTGGCTTAGTACAACACTATCACACCACACAGTTACAGCTACCCTGAGAACCTGCCTTTCTCCCCAATGGTTTGCATAATGAACCCTTTGAAAGTGCAAATCAATTGTTCAGTGAAGCAACGCATTTCCATGTATGCACATAGGCACGTGCATATGTGCATGTATGTTTGTGTGTGTGTGAGTCTTCCTTCCCTCCCAGTTACGTATTTATTTAAAATGCATACAGAATCTTTTCTTCTGTAGAGGAGCTCAGTTTATTTAAACATATTCCTGTGCCATTTTGCCAGCAGAAGGGACAGCAATGCATTTTCAAACACCTCCTCCCCCCCAAAAAACCCCAAGACATAGGAGTGGAACATCACCGGGCTTTCCTGTTTATTTACATAACATCAGATGAATATCTTACTGTAACATTAAATCCCACAGCCCTTCAGTTATTTTTATAAGACAGTGTAACTGACTGAGAATTGCCATCTTGAAGCTCCTTTCTGTCCAAGCAAAGAGCTGAAGGGAATGATTACCATCCAAGGTCTTATACTTATGCAATTTTCTTCAGCCACAGATTGTTTGGGAAGTCTAGACCAAGGCCTGCATTGTACTTTCTGATCATTACCTGCACCATCTTTTTATAGAATGGGTACGAATTCAGAACGGTCACCTCTCGCAACAGTGGCCTTTGAGTAATCATTGAACCACTGAAATGCACAAGCCCAAATTTCTTAAACTAAGAAGTTCTTATTTAATTATTAGTTCAAATATGTCTATACAACCTTCCAAGGTTTTTTAAAATCACTTAGCAAAATTTAGAAACTGTTGGCTACCATCTTTTCCTTTCTTTGGGCCCAACTGCAAAAAGATACAAGTTGCAGCGGGGTGTTAATTTTTTAGTATTTTAACAAGAAGCTTTACCGCCACTGGTACCAACAGAAGAGAAAATACCCGTGCCGTTCTGAGGTGTGTGTGGGTCACTGGGTCCTCCGAGATGGACGTGCTTCTATCCACACCATCATTTCCCCTTTTTCATCACTGATTCATGCTGTTCTCCTCCTGTCCCACTATTCCTCTTTCCCCTTGACAAGAAGAGCTGCCTTGCCTTCATGTGGCTTCTCTGTCTCAAAAGATACTCTTGCTGAAAGCATGTCCCTGTCCCAGAAGCCCCCCAGAGCCCGCAGTGCTGCATTTTTGATGCCCCCAGGTTGCTGCAGCGTGGTGGATCAGCAGGGCTG
Organism: Varanus komodoensis; assembly: GCF_004798865.1. Lineage (NCBI taxonomy): Eukaryota > Metazoa > Chordata > Lepidosauria > Squamata > Varanidae > Varanus > Varanus komodoensis. Next base: position 17,199,992 of record NW_025335550.1, on the reverse strand, counting down.
GAGTGAAGGGCAAACACTGGGAAGCTAGACCTCTACCCTCGCCCCTCAAGTATTGTCCTCTGCAGCCCCGGCCATGTCGATAGAACTCTGTCCATGAATTTAAAACATCAGTGAAAAAGCAAAAGCAAAAAACCTCTTCCCATGGGAGAGGGAGCGTTCCATGAAATTGCCCACCTGGGTGGCAGATGGAACCTGGCACGCAGTTCACCTGGTCAGTTTTCCCCTTTATGCTGAAATGTACTGTATTGCTATTTATTTTTTAATATGAAGAATTTCTGCATTTGCACCATATACACGAGCATATGCAAATTATATGCAAACAGTATTCTCTTGTGTCCTCTTTTGGGGAATTCACAACTAGCCACCCTAGCCTACTGGCTACACCAGTCTTCAATCATGTATTTGCCAGACAGGGCTGCATCTGTCAGCTGTATGCATGACCGAACTTTTCCATTCATTGTACACCCCAGTGTGTCCCCACATGTATACATTAAATGCATGAGATGGGAGTGCCTACTGCCCCTATCCCCAGCACTGCTAGAAGCATCACGCTTCAAAGCTGTTATCTGGCTTGCAGGCCTTCTGAAGACACAGTTTGGAAATACAGCAATAAGAAAAGCTGGCCCTTTTGAAATTCTGACCAGCATGCAGCTAGGGACAGAGTGGCAAAGGCAGCCATCTCAGCCTGGTCTGCACATGCAGAAGAATGGATTGTGCGTGACAATGTGCAATGATTACATAAAGATAACCCTGCCAAACAGAATGCGAGGAAAATGTCCCACCTCAGGCAGCTGCGGTGGCTTCCTCTTCATGGAGAACCTTTGGCCCAGGAAAGCAGGAGCCTCTTTGAGGTCTATACACAGGGCCGTCTTAACGCATGGGCCTGATGGGCACTTGCCCGTGGGCCCCATACTAATCTGGGTATGTTAACCCTTGGAAAATTGGAAAACTTCCAAAATTAACCGTAGTTGTCGTTGTCGTAGGGCCCCAGTACACTGCTTTGCCCGGGGCCCATAATGCTGTTAAGATGGCCCTGTCTATACGACCACCTCAGCATTCTATTATTAGAATAGAATAATAGACTTCATATTATTATGAAGTCCCTCATGTGTAGGACATTTTGTGGGATATTTTCTGCTAAAGCATTTAAGCAGAACATTGATACACTACTGTGAGGCAAATTGTCCAGCCTGTGGCCATATTCATATGATTGCATATGAATAAATGGATTTTTAGAACATTCACCTCCTTCCTTTGTTTTTACCCAGAATTCAATGCCCCATGTTTAAGATTCCCAGCAAGCCACCCATCCAGGCACTGACTGGTCTCAAAGCAGCTTAGCATCCCTGCAGTTCCTATGTTATAGCCCTCTGACTGTGCCTTGGTAGTAAAAGCTTGTGTTTGGAAGTCTTAATGCCAAGAGCGTTCATGAGGTCTCGGAATCACAACCATAGCATAAGATATCCTGGATCTGATTTTAATATAGATAGGCATTATGTTCTCTCAAGGAAGGAATTTTCAAATTACTGTATAAATTGGTCCTGGTGAAAACTTCACTTCCCCCTTTCCCTCTCTCAGCAGTTGACCTATTTATATGTATAATATGGAACACCTCAATTTTTCCTCAAATACGAACTGCTCTGATTCTGCCACAGAATTTGTGGCTCTGTTTAGCTGTGTGTGCAAAGAATACAAAAGTGAGGTGTGCCCGGCGAACCCAGGATATGACTCATTTCAGGTGATAGTTTGCATTGTATTCTTCCTACGTAGTTATTTATACTGGGGAGAGGAGAGGGGGGAGAGGAGGAAATAGATTCCCATAGGCTTGGGGTTTCCCCTGTCCTCTATACCATCTGCATCAATTAATTTAGAATCACGACAAAGTGGGATTAGTAAGGAATGGTGGCATTAAATCAACCGCCTGTGGAGAGAGTAATGACAATTATTTTGGCTGAGTAAGACTTGCTTGAGTTCCGGGAGAAAAACAGAAACTTTCTCCTTGGGAGGATCCGGTTTCTTAAATGTCAAATCCACTCCAGCCCCTGCATTTTATTTTGTTTCAATGTGTTTAATAGCTAAAGAACATAGGAAAGAGGAGTCACGGCAGGGTAGGCATATCAGCATGCTGAGCAAGGCCACTTTTAGACAGAGACATTAGAAAGATAAAGATCCCACAAGGTAAGAACATGGCTTCTTTTTTAACTTTTTAGATTTTTTATACAGTCTCATGACATTATTTGTGCTGTAGTGGGGGTGGCATTTGGGATGGGTATTCAGGGACAGACCTTTGTGCACATTATTCTTTCTTCTAGTTCACTTCCAATCTCTTGTCTTTGTCCTCTCTGGGTGTAGCAGATGTTTTATAGTTTTAGCACAGAGCTCTTTGGCACACGGGCCATGTGTTGTTTAAATGAAGTACATAACATAATGAGATCTGGTCCACAGATATTATTAATTTCATTTCTATACCACCCATAGCCAAACTCTCTGGGTGGTTTGCAATGAAGTATACAACAATAAAACAAAGATAAAAACATTAAGAATTAAGAATCAATGAAAAGATAATTTTAAAAGACCCAACTAAGACTAAAAGAAAGGCACCTGGCTAATTGTTTCAGGCCCCAAAAGCTACGAAAGCACTTAGTAACAAGGGACATTTGTTACAGAGAGGGCTGTCTTAACTTGGCACTGAAAAGATAGCAAATTTGGTGCCGGGCAGGCTGCAGCAGAGAGGTTGTTCTAAAGATGGGGGCCACTACCAGAAAGGCCCAGCATGCATTATGTTTTCCACCATGGTTTCCATGTGGAAGGGAGTCTGCTGATATCCATGTAGATCTAAAACAAAATTCTCTCTAAGGAAGAGATGAGGGATAAACTACATGTGATGTGAATTATGTGGTTTGTCTTGAATGTAAGATTTTTCCTTGACGTATTGATAAAAGCCAGTGCAGGACCAGGACTCTGACATGAGGGTACAGGAAAGAGTGGGGGATTAGCCCTTTGTCCTCTTCCTGGGGGATCAGTAAGAATCAGTAACACCATGTCTGATATTTCTATGTGGGTGAAAGCTCCATGGCAATTCTACAGTGGTTTACTTAAGAGAAAGTCCTGCCTTTGAACTTGACTTCTGAATAAATAACCATAGTTTCCAATTGTCACTGTCTACCAGTGGGTGACCCTTCTTTGAGTACCTACCCATGTCATATCATTGTCTTCTTTCAGGAATAATTTGGAGACTAATGTTCTTAAGATAGCGACAACAACATGGTTAATGTTTGTTGCCTATTTACACCTGGGAATTGTCATTCTTGAAGCTTCTGCCCTTCCCAAAACTGAGTGTCTCTACATTTTAACTATCTAAATAGGGACGGATCTACTTTAATTTAGGACTTCCAAGTACTAGCTAGACTTGCCAGCTGAATACCTCTTTTGCACTGAATGTAACTCAGTTTAAATGCTCATAGCAGCCACTGGGAGGAGAGAGAAGGATTGATTAGGATTAGAACCTTACTCCAGCCTTATGGGATCCTGATGAAAACAGTTCCTTTAAAACTATTAGCTTTGGGAGAAAACCCGACTCCCCTGCCAAAGATTATGTTTTATCAACGCTTCTAGTTTGGCCCTAAAATCTCCTGCACAGGGTTGCACACAGCCTGCTATTTCACAGCGACAGACGGAGGGACAACTGTGTTTTTCTAGCAGACCTTTAACCAAAGGAACTGCTACTGTGTGTTTAAATCATCCCACCATCACATCCAAACCGTGATTCCACTTTTCTTCACTTGGCTTCCTAATCAGCTGGAATACAATCCCCCAGAGCAGGCTTCCTGATCTTTAGGTGCTGCAGATGTCTTGGACTACATTTCCCATCAACTGCAGCAGGCATGAGCAAGTGTTGTTGTCCAAATCATTTGGAAAGTGCCAGATGGGACAAACTGGCTTTCAGGAGGGAAAACATTTTGCTAATTGTAGGTGACCATTTGTTTATTTGATTTGTGTGGCTAACAATGGCACTCAGGGCAGCTAATGATTCATGAGCATAGTTTTGACTGATGGATTTATGTCCCACCTTTCCACCAGAAATGGTGCATTTAACAAAAATGCAATTAAGATTAAAACCAAAGCTTAATTCAACATATTAAGACACAGCATGCTATGATGACAGCATGCCTTCATAGGGGTGGCATGCAAGATCAAGACCATGGCACAGAAAGGGGAGGTTAAATTATCTCCCCACCCTGATAAAAGTTGCTCTTAGCTTTGCTAGCTAAGGAAACTCCTTTCCTGTGGCTAATTGCAGGTTCGGAAGCAGCTGACTTTCAAAGGAACCACGGCAGCAGAAGGGTTTCATCCCTCCTTCCTGCATGCCAGATTCCGGGTCCTGCTCACCCACATTCACCACTTACTTGGAATTAGTATAGCCTGCACCTTGAGCCTTTCTCTCTACCCAGATAGTACCTGATAGTGACAGTTTTGGAGTCCATGTGCTGATTAGAATAATTTGGTTATCTGCCAGGAGAATAATTCATGATATTAAACATCTATTTTGAATGTTTTTAAACATGTTTAAATGGTGGTGTCTGTTCACATTGGTTCTACTTAATGGAAACGGTTGTGGCTTGTTTACAAATGCAACTGAAAATTCAGCAATGTCCAGTCAGAACATACCGGCAGTTAACCTTTGGGATGACACTCATGATTTTCACCTGTGTGAAACAACAGAAGGTGTGATGTGCTGAACCAAGGCTGTGGTGAACACTTGCATGGGGGAACGTGCCATTGAATTCGGTTGGACTTCCTTCCAAGTATCCATGGTGGAGGACTGTAGTGTGAACGGATGAACAAGGGAAGTCATGTCTATTAGAATGGCATCTTCTTCACAGGTGATGATTAAATAGGTGTATTTGCAAGGCCTATCAAAGGGGGCCCCAGGAAGGCCATTTGGCCTGGGCCTTCATGGATTGCAAGGAGCTGAAGCAGCTCAAGAAATACCACCATTCAACTTGTGAACGAGATCATTTGAATGGCCTTGCTATGCTTCACAGAAACTGCAACATTGCAAAAAAGCCATTTTCCCTACCATGATACAACCTGCTCAGAAAAAAGCTACACAGACACTTAATGAATTGCACTGTATCTTTATGTATTAGAAGTTAAATGCAGACATTTAAAATGTAACAATATTTGTAACACTGTTTTGGCATTCTATACTAGGAAGCCCTCAGAAATAGAAATAGTCCAGGCTTCTCCGGATCTCTGTGAGGGCCTAGCAGAATGTTCTTAAATTCGATTTAAAACTGAACACTTAAGTTCCTTATCTGTATTAACCATAATCAAAATGGTTTGAAAGAATTTCCAATGTTTATAAAAGTTCCTGTTATTCAAACCAGGATAAAACATAAGCTAATCTATCTATCTATCTATCTATCTCCACTCAAACAATCACCCTGTTGAATACTAAGCAGTTAATCTAAGCAGTTACAGGTTTTGATGAAAGATGATATTCATGGAAATTAAGTAGGGTAAATTTTGGCTATAGTATACCCTAAAGAATTATTGTACCAGGAATTTACTGCATGAATCTCAGTTTTACTTTCTTCCACATTTTGGGTTTTAAATTTCAAGTTCTTAATATTTCACATATGTAGAAATATGTGATTTCTGGTAATTCTGATCAAAGGTGAATCCGCACAAAATGCTCATTCATTTGCAGACACCAAATTCAGCTGATATTTCCATCATGGGAAAAACCTGGATAGCCTTTCCTGCTGCTGTTAATGAGGAGCAGCCTATCAGATAAAAAGAGGTGGCAGCCCTAATTCAACCCTACCATGGCAGAATACACCATGGTATTCTGGAGTACACCAGGGATTCAGACCCAGATTTTTAAAAGCAAAGTCTACATGGACAAATTGGTTGGTTTTGTTCTCTCCCACACTCACTTAAAAACAAACAAAACAAAACTCAGGTTTTAAGCCATTTATGAAGAAATTTTCCAGTGTTGGTAGGTTCTTAGGGTTAAAAAAAATGAACTGAACTACATTTTCATCCATCCCAAATTGCAATAAGTAATCCTTGTAATTCATTATCCCAATGAATTGATTATAGTTAATCAGTTTTGTAAACAAGCCCCCTATTTCATGAAAGTATTTCTTCATCTTAGAATCTATATTTACCAAGCAATATCTAATGTTCTAAAAAAAGATTCTAAAAGTCAGGACTACACTCACTCTGCATGAAGTGCCCTGTTTTAAAACTGACACAGTTACATTTGTAAGCTTTCATTTTTAATACAAAGTAGGGGTGAAGTGGGATAAGTAGCATTATAGTGACTAATCTCAAAAACTTAGGCTGCATAGTTACTCTTTACTTCTCCATTTATTGTGTGTGTCAAAACCTTGTAAGGATTGCAGACATTGCCAAGAATATCTAACATTCACCCACATTTCTATTTTAAAATAGTTAATATAGATAAATTAATGCACTTTTGTGAAGTGCATTTTGATCAATGGTCTGTATCTTAAATGTGCTTAACAATTTTTTCATATCCCATATAATTTCACATGAGTTTGGTTAATCTTTTTGGGAATTAAGCTGTTTTTATTAGCAAGAAAGAAATATCTTATTAACAATAACTTGCTGAACAGTGAGTTTATTTCCAGTCATGAATAAGAATTCTTGATATTAGCTGAGAAAATCAGACACATAATAGCAGTGCTCTGGCAGTGTGATCCTATGCATGTTTACTATAAATAAATTGTTTCCAATGTAAATGTGTTGCACTCTTAATGTTGTTTTTAAAGATGTTTTATTTCCTAAATAATATAATCCATTGAAGAAACCTACTGTTAGAAAAGTGTTCAGAAAGGTGTAATCCATATTAAGGTATACCTAAAAATTGGTTTGCATTATTTTTGAAGTGGCAGTTTTTTTAAAATTTGAAATTTTAAAGTTGAGATAAGTCAATAAATAAAAAAAAGATAGTTTACCTTATATTAGGATAACATAGATAATTTCTGCCTGCAATCCCATTCATATTTACCAATAAACACTTACTTCTAAGTAGGCATGTAAAAGATAGCACTGTGAAGTTACTATTAATTAATCAATCTTTTATTTAAGAGATGTATTTATTTATTTATTTAGGAAGCTTCTATGCCGCCCCATTCGCTGAAGCCTTGGGGCAGCTCACAACAATAAATAAATAATCATAATATAAAAACAATATAATTTGAGACAACCTGGCCAGTTGTCTGGCCAGAGTATTTCAGGTACTGGGTGGTATAGACATATAGTTAATAATAATCTGACAGCTAAGCATGTGTGTTCCTAAATAAGTTGATCAAATTTAGGAAATGTGTTTCCCAAAGAGCAGCATTCAAAATACATTTGAAATTTTGAATTGCCATGCATCTCAGTATCTCTCTCTACTACCAATGCAATGATTACAAGTGCAAAATCAGTATGTAGCCTATGAAATATTTTTGTATGATCTCTTCTGTTTGTGCACTCACTCTATTACATAGTTTTATACTGATGATCTTTATGATTTTACATATATATAATGGATGCATTATTTTAGTAATTTTAACAATAATCCTAACCTAATTTTCAGGATGCTTAATCCATATAGATCTGAAATGAATTTGTCCAATCCAGATTGAGAGTTTGCATTGTGAATATTTCCAGCTGCACAAATATTCCCTTAATATTCTCTGAATACTTTATACAGAACTCATACTTAACAATGCTGCTTCACAGCGGGCACCCAGTATTCATCACTACTGACAATCACTAAAACAAAATGTAGAATATAATCCTAGGAGGCCATAGGATGTTTTAGAGCCCAAGGGCCTTTGATCCCAGACAGAAGTCAGAACAAAAGAACAACACCAGCTACACCCCAGGTTGTACCTGGGTTTCACAAGGGAGAAAAGGAGGGCAGCAACCCTTATAAGCATCTGCTGTGGGGGTCAGGGTGATAGGATTAAATTACATGATTAACTGAATTCAACCTATCAAAACCGATGCAATTCAAATTTTGAAGTCAGATTTTGGTTCCAAAATGCACGTGTTGATTTGGGGGTGAAATTCCAGCAACGAAATATGAATTGCAATTTTAAATAATTTGGTGAGAAATTTTAACATGCTGGCAGCAATTTCTCAGAGAATTTATGTTGGGTTAATAGTAATTTTTGCAACATCCAACCTTGCTTTTTTTTTTTTTTTTTTTTTTTTTTGGCAATCACCACAAGCTGCAAAATGTCTTTGATCAGCTATGATACCTACTTGCACAGAAGCCTTGCATCTGTACAGCCAGGGAGAGCACAATACATGGACTACCTGAGATAAGGAAGATGGTATCTTCATCCATTCCAAACTGGGGCTGGAGAGCATCCTTAAGCACACATGGGTAGCTTAAGCGGTGTGGGATGCGCCATCTGGTGCACCACATCTCTCTGTAGCTGCCTGAAGCAACTGCCTTGCTTGGCCCCATAGCAGGGATGGCCTTTGTATAGCACAAGAGCTGTGCCAACCTTCCGTCACTTTCAACTATTAGGCTATGGGGCAGGGGACCAACTATCTCCAGCAGGCTTCACTCTTAAAACCAGTTGAAATGAGGACTTGGCTGCAGGCCTATACATGTTTACTTGGGAGCAAGCACCTCTGAAAACAACAGCTTACCTCTGAGTAGACATATGTAGGCTTCCATTGCAGTACAAATAGACCTAGTGAGATCCTGCTGATCTGCTACTATTTAACTTTCCCCAAATTCATCCAAAAATGCTATGTGAGTGATTGCTGAAAGGTAAGCTTACTTCTGGTGCTGAGACTCATTTAATTATGGTGCTGAACTACAGTCACTCTGCATTTTGACTTGAATTCCAAGCCGTTCTCCGGTTTCTCTCTCAGGCCTAACTGTGTACAATTGCTCACACAGAGCCTGCACAAAAGACATTGCCACATAAAGCAAGTCAGTCTGTACTTTTTTGTCATGTGGCCATAAAAGAAAGACACCTGATCTGTTTCCTCGAGGATTTAATGTGGACGTAATGGCTTAACAGTGCTAAATCTTTCTTTTCTATCCAGAGCTAATGAAGGGACCACACTGATCTATTCCTTCCCCAAAGAAACTGATGGAATGTATGGTTAGCTGTTAGAGCATTTACATTCCAAAGGACACCAGTTATTTTTCTAATTGCAAAGCCAAGGCAGATCTGGACACTGTTTTAAGACACTTATTATATTAGCAGAGAAATGAAGGAAGAACCAAATCAAAGCTATGATGGTGATAACAAAGGTTCAGAATGAAGAGTGAAGTTGCCTCCAGTTATTTGCTTTTTAAAATTTGATGTAACTGAAGCTATAAACATTAGAATGTTTATAGCAGTTGGGTGTGTGGCTGGTGGCTTCAATCTACTGAAAGGAGCCTCTTCATAATTGGTTCAATGACTGAAGTGCTATGGAATGTTTACAAATATCTCACCTGCTCAGAAGTTAAAAAATGTCCAATGGGGGGTGGGGGTGGAGGTTCAGCACACAAAGAAGAATATGGTTTTGGGTTGTGGATTACTGCATTTGGGTTACTAAAATGCAATACATATTTTTCCACATTTCAAAAGCAGGAGTAAACATATAAAATAAATTTTATTAAATTTAACCTGTCAGACAAATGTATAGGTGTCAGATAAATGTGCTTTGTGACAGCATTCTATAACCTATCATAAACCACCCAGAATGCTTCAGCTACTTGGCAGTATAGAAGTTATATAGATAAATAAATACACGATGTCAGAGTCTCACTGACACCCTTGGAGAAGTTTCTTGGTAGAAGAAATGGGGTTCTTAGGTGGCTTACCATAGTAAAGCTTAAGGAAAGCAATTCTCCTTCCTTTGTCTTCATATCTGAGAATGCCCTGCATGCACACCATCTTGCAATAAATATATTTTTGGCAAAGAACATGGATAATAGAGATATCCAGGTTTACATCTTAATCCGTTGCATGCTGACTCTGCATTTTCACTTCCCCTTCCCCCAGTACTCAGAGAATGTGAGAAGTGAGTTGATCTTACCAGTTGGCATTAGAGAAGCATCCATAGCACTGTCAATCAGATGTCTTGTTAAAATTTCCCTGAAGTGCAACCCTGCCAGCTTGTTGTTTGTTTGTTATATTTATTAGTGTTCTTTGTGAAAAGTGATATTATAACAACAACTGTAGAAATCACCTGAAGGATGTGTGGCCAGGTTATTATTGTCTATTGATTGGTGAGTTTGTATTTCCCTCCCTGAGAAATGCCCACCATAACAGAAATAATTTGGCTCTTTGAAAATTTCCTTTGCCTTTCTGAGGGATGACAAACAGTTAAAGCAAAAATAAAGGGGAAAGAGGGAAATAAATATACATGCTGAAAGTGTACAGCTTTGACATGCAGGAGAAATCCATGGCAGATTGAAATGAGTTTGGATGTCGATGAATCCACCCCATGGATTCCACAGCAGATCAGCTTTTCCCCAGTTCTATGGCTCTGCAGATTTGAGGACGAGTTTTTTAATTTTTGGAGGATTTGCACAATTCTGCAAAGTGCATATTTTGTATAACATCCCACCTCCCAAAACATCCGATCCTAACAGTGAGTGTGCTATATAACAAAGGCAGCAGACAACCCCCAAGCATGGATAGAATGGATTTAACAATCTGTACAAAGGTAATTTTATACACTGAACTTAATGGAATTATATGGGGGGAGTGTTTAGATTTTTACTAATATATTTCATTTTGATACTACTGAATGGCTGAAGCTCTCTTGGTAGCTTGCAAACAGTTCACAGAAGTAGCATAAAAGAGTTCTGTCATGTGTTTGATTGCATTTCTCCTCCTCTGCCATTTCAACTACTTTAAAAACTAACATGTTCGATATTCCTATTAGAACAGCAACAAAACTGTTTGTAAATCCTAATTTTAAAAAAGTCCTCTGTGTTTGCATTTTGCACTCAGTTAATTCGTATCATCTCACAACTATGAGAATAGAATAGCATTGTTCCTGTCCCTGCTTCTCTCTGGGTACTTACCTAAGGCAGGTAGGCTGGGCTGTGAGACCCAGTAGCCCCGTCTCAAGGCTCAGAATGCTTGAAGAAGTTACCCTTGGAAACTTTATAAGTAATGTTTAAGGAACTCGCTTGAAGCTCCAGTTTTATTTTTAAAAGCAATATTGTTAGCATCATTCTCCTTGATCCTTTAATAAATGTACTGAATTGGAAATCGGCATTGATTTGATTCTCTCGCAGAGCCTGCAAGTTGTTCTTACCCCTGCACTGGACTGCTTGGTAAATATGTGGTGACCTGTTTTCTTAAAGAGGTTAAAGGAAGCTCTGGAGCAGAACTCTTTCCTATTCCATAGAGCTCAAAGCCTGCCTGCTCATCATTAACTGCCAAGGGTGCTTCAGCTATTGTCTGGTATAAAAATGTAATGAATACAGATGCAAGGAATAGTAAATAAGCAGATGGTCCTGGGGCACAAACTTCTTTCTTCTCTCTGCTGCCCTACTGGTTCCAAAGTTGCATTTGCAACTCTGGAGATACAGCTGGCATGGAAAGGACCCTGCCAGTTGCAAGGGCAAAGGGAGGGTGCACCATGGTCAGAAAGTGTTTCTGAGGTCAGACATACCTAGGATTCAGACATAGCCTTTGTCCTTCTAGAGAGTGTCTAATGGCAATAGGATTATCCCCAAAGACCACTAGTTCTGGAAGAAGAAAACTGGCTTTTAGAAATCGAATCCTCCCAACTTCACAGGAATCAAGACTGCCATTTGGTGCCTTGTTACTGGAAATATCACAGAGTTCACACAGACAGGTACTCCTCAAGTGGCAATTTTGCACTGTGTGCTTGTAATCACTGGGGAATTGAGTTGTCTGGATCAATCCAAATTAGCATTTTAACACCATTCGACAAAAATTAATACAGCATAGATATGGCTCAGTAGACTTTGCGAAGTTGTATCTTACCAAGTTGCAAAGAGGCTCTTTGATCATGTATGGCTTGTGAAGAAGGGAAAACCTTAAAAATAAGAATTATTTCTAAGGGCCTTTTGCATTTTCATGAGATTAAAGTTGGCATTTGAATTGAAACACTTACCTAAGCACACAAAGAAACTATTCTTGATCAGTATCACCTGAATCCCCAGTAACACTGGGTAGAAATTAAAACAAGCCCAGGCATCTCCATTTAAATTACAGTCCCCTTCTAACGATATCAAATCCAAATATCCATTTACTAAGCAACGGGTTAGCAAAAATATTTGGTTCCTAAAGCAGGAAGTTTGCTCAGGTTTATGGTAGTGGTCTATAAAGGTGTCTGCTAGGAACACTTGTAGCAAAACAAAAGAATTCGCAAGATCTCTACACCGCAATGGACCTGCTTTGCAACTTTATTGTGAATTTCCCCCCAGTGTTGATGTAAACATGACTGCCAGCTTTTATACACAGGGCTGTTAATCGGCAGTGAATCAGCTTTATCTGCTTTCCATTTCCACACAGACCGAGATCCGAGCACTACACAAAGCATTTTCTTCCCTGCTTTCCACTGCATAATGTCTAAGTGGCATCCTGCTATAGCAGGCCAACACAAACCTGCAGGAAGACACTGGACATTCTTTCACAATTGGATGCCCCCGGAAAAGAAATTCCGGAAAATTCTGTTTGGCCACAGAAGCAAAACTAGAGGGTCACAGCATTGTCTGAAGGACTATGAACAATGGTGAAAAGGGCTGCTGTCACCTTTAAATATGGAGATAAAACTCCCCATGACTACCCACGGTGGTGATATGCGACCTCCACGATATGTGCACATGGGTGGGAACATGGCCAAGACAGTTCTATTGCACTCAAGTCCTATTTGTGGCTTCTCAGTCAACATGTCGGCTGCTGTGTGAGCAGAAGGCTGGCCTAGATAGCCTTCCACCTGACTCAGCAGCACTCCCTGTGCCCTCTTGAGTTCTCAGGTGAAAGACAGCCCAGCCAGTCGCCACGTCATTGGCGCAAAGCAAGAGAATGCCACATGCTTATTACAACCACAACTCTGCTAATAAGACCAGGCAGTATCCAATCAAACAGTAGCACTAATGCAAATTACATTGCACTGGCAGATGGGACTTCTCGTGCAACACCAATAGAGTTAGTTGGCGTGACGGGTTTTCCAGGGAACCCGGGCATTTCTGCCCACTGCACTAGAGGTGCCTTATGCCAGAGTTTCCCTCAAGCTAGTGCAACATCACTAATGTTAGCACAAATGGCGGACTGGATGCTTTATATATGTAATATATGCTTACAGAACAGGCCACGATTGTTTAATGGCCATTCACTGTGAAATCAGTTGGTGAGTGCCTGATGACAGAGATGGAGCTAAAGCAAGAGGGAGGTATCGGGGTGCTTGGAGGACTTCTGAGGTTTGCAGGTGTAAATGATAAAAGAGATCTATTAAAAAGAATCCCAAATTTGAGTCATCTGCATTGTTTAGCAGAACCATTTCTCAAGACATCTTATTTACAGCCTTTATACACCACTCTTCAGCAAAAACCAAAAGAGAAAAGGAAAAAAAGAAAAAGAAACCAAAAGAAAACTCCCAGAGAAACTTACAGAGATATAACGCACAAGTTTGTCCCTTCAAGGTTACAATGTAAGCTTTGCCTGAATGGCTGCTACCTATTTTCTCCCGGAGAACCTGCACCATTTGTAACCACAGACAGGTACGCAGGTGTGAAAGTACAGCAGGGAAGCTTTCTGCTGTCGCATCTTCATATCAGGAAAATCTTCACCTGTTAAACTTCTATCACAAAAACATTTATGGCTGCGCTTTCCACTCATGCAAGGCTTATTTCCACAAGATAAACCAATAAGGCTTTTTGTTCTCTGCTGAGGAAAGAGCCTTTTAGCAGTGTGGAATTTAGATGACAGCTGTACAAAAATAAAATAAAATTTTAAACTGGAATCTTATTAAATGCTTTAATCCTAAGCATATATAATTCTATGTCAGTCTGATTAAAATCGCTGCTGTTTATGTCTTGTTGAATATGTTTAACATTGTAGCACTCATGCGAATGCTTTGGCACCCGCACCAAAGTCCAGTTACATAGGGTGGAATGCCGTGTCAATCCTCCTTAAAGTGGATTCATCGGAATGAATTAGACTTATGTTAGACCAACAATGGGTGCGACATATACTATGCACAGCTGGACAAGCTATTTTAGCAAACAATCCTATAAGCATCTCTGCTTTAAGCTGTAGTAACCAGTTTGCTGGTTAGCTGTCCACTGCCTTTTCATGACATCCAAAACTGGCTGCTTGAGGGCCAAATGATGTTAATCACATAGTTAAACCTCCAGTGAAGGAGCCCCCCCCCCCACACACACACACAAATAGAAAGGGGCACAACCCAAACAGGAGCCTTGTGAGTGGTAACAGGGACAAACTGAGTGGTAACTCTTTGCAGCTTACTGCAGTTCCTTTCCTGATCCAGAAGCCAAGCCCACAATTTAAATGGAAGAAAAGCTTCTGCTGAAGCTAAAGTGGTGCTTTCTCTCACTAAATTGTAGGTGTTTGTCTCCGTGTCCAGCTAGAATCACAAAGGGAGCAAAGGATTTAAGCCCCCTAAGGACCAAGGTCCCCATCTATACTCAAGGCCCAATGCTGACTATCTGTGAAAGGAAAATCCTATCCTCCCGGGTGATCAGGACTAATACTGCATGTAGTTTAGCCTTGAAAGACTCCCCCACTCTGTTTTAACTCTTGTCTGCTTAACATTGGCTTTTTTCCTCCCTCTGAGTTGGGGATTGTATGGGGCATGTTGATTGGCTTACTTACCTAAGCTATCTGAATTGTTCTACTGAATCTTTCCTTAAAGCCTCGTTGATTCGACTCTGTTTCTCATGTGGTGCACACTGCAGTAAAAATCTACTCCAGTTGAAGAACATCACTTAACCTAGGGCTGTCAGATAAAGGCCCAGAGGCAGGGAGATGAGCAATTTAAGCTTTGTGAATTCTTATGCAACCTGACTAAAGATGCAAACAAAGAGAAATTGTGCACATCTCTTCTTTTGCTCATATTTTTTTTTCAATGGTGAGTGAAGCAAATACTGTGTTAATAATTATCCAAATGCATTGAAGGCAACACATGACTGTTCTTGTATAAAAGGCAGACGGAATTTAGTCTGCTAAGAAGAAGAGCCCCAAGACAATTAGTGAGAGGGGCCGGCTGCTAGATAGGCCTCATTTCAGCACCAAGGTTGCTAAGCTAAGCTGCATGCCTTGGGAGACAATGAACAAACGCGATTAAGCAGACACAGAGGGGAAAGGCCCTTTCTTGTACTTTTTAATATATGCCAGCAGTGTTTCGCTAAGATGGGTGGAAGCAATCCACCCATTTTGCCTAATTGGTATGATTAGTTTATACTTATGACACACCTTTCTTCCTTTTCCAATTCTTAGAAAAATAAATAAAAAGGTTTAAACCCGCCCGCTTTTGGCCGAGTCTCTCTTTTGCACCCTGAGTATTGGCTGTGTTCACTGGCTCACTTACATAAGCCATCTGGGTTGTTTTCCTGAATATTTTCTCAGAGTGTCTTTGATCCAACTCTTTTTCTGCTTCTGCTGCTAAGTGTGGGTGACATGTAAGGTTTTACTCGAATGAGAAAACCTTGAATTTCTTCTATGACATACAGTGGTACCTCGGCTCGCGAACGCCTTGGTTCACAACCAAATCGGGTCGTGAACAAAAAGTTCAGGAACATTTTGACGTGGGTTGCGAACTCTGCATTGGGTGGCGACCAAGATCACAGCCATCCCCCCCCCACCCCAAGTGGGGAGATGGCCACGATTGCAGTTGCTTTCATGCAGGGAAGACATGTGTGAGCACAGGCGTGCTCCTGCAGGAAAGACAGGCGCAATCTCTGCCATTCCCTCTCCCCCCAAACCAACATGATCGCGGCCATCTCCCCACTCCCCCAAGTGGGGAGATGGCCACGATCGTGCTGGGGATGGGGGCAAGGGGGGAGAGATGGCAGAGATTGTACCCATCTCTCCCTCTCCCAGTGCATCCCATTCATGCCCGTCTCTCTGTCTCCCCCAGTGCGCCTGTGATTGCACCCATCTCTTTCTCCCCCAGTGCGCCGGGATGACGGGTGCATGCAGGGATGACAGACGCGATCTCGGTCATGCTGGGGGAGCGGGGAGATGGCCGCACTTGTGATGAGGGGTGGGGGAGATGGCCGCAATCTTTGTTGTTCTTTGTCACTTTGGTTCACATTTTTCTGATTTAAAAAAAATGGTTACAGAATGAATTAACCTTATTTACATTCAACCTTATGGGGAAATTTAACTTGGCTCACGACCAATTTGGGTCATGACCGGAGTCCTGGAACGGATTAAGTTCATGAGCCAAGGTACCACTGTGTGTGGGTGCAGGTCTAACAACAAGTTCCTAATTTTGTCTATTCAAAGGTAAATTCCAAAGAGTTCAATTGGACTCACAATCCTAGACTTACAGTGGACATCTAGAAATAGGCAGGAAATAACTTATAAAGAAGAATTTGAGTCATATCCCTTTACAATAAGCAAAGAAGGAGAGATTTGGGCATAGATTATAGCTCTGGCATACTTGGCACCTGCTCAATATTGGGCTGTATTTATTCTTTATAAAAAGATTTCCAGACTGCACATTGTCTTCACAAGGCCGCACATTACATCCCATAGCAAACATTGCACAAAGCCATCATCATGGTAAGGACATCTCACTCTTAAAAATGAGGAACACCACATCTATAGTGAAGCAGTCAGTAAAATGTGGATTAAATAAAGTGTCTGAATGCAAGGATCTCAAGAAGTTTGCTGCATGAGCAGAAGGACAAGATGATGTCCTCTCGCTGCTCCCATTCCACACACAGAAGTCAAATAGACTGGTAGTCAAATCATTCTTTGACACTGATCACACCGTGTCCTCCACTGTGCCTGAGGGAAGCAGATTCAGTTATGGGAACCTGGGCAACTCATTGCCACTTCCTGTCCCCAAGCATCTACCCCAGGGATCCACTCTCTGCCTAATGGTAGAGCTGGCCCTGAGTCTTCAGCATCCTTTAAAAAAGAATGACAATGATTGGTCTGGACAAATTTCCTGGGGAGGGCAATGCCACAAACAAGGTCTCACCATCCACAAGGTCCTTTGGGTTTTGGAAGATAAAAATCTGGGTAGGGGGCATAAGCAACCTAGCAACTATTTGATTTGCAACTATTCTAGAGTAAGCACAAACTGATCCATTGTGAGGTGACTGCTATATTTCTAGAAACACTTCTTCGTCTTCTTCTATTACTACTACTTCTTTCACATACCATCTTACCTGATAAAAAAGCCATCATGGCAGTTTGCAACCATTTACAACAATACAACATTGCAAAAATAAAAACAAGAACCATAAAAACAGCAGTATCCACACATTTTAAATGGCTCAGTTGAAAAGATGCATTGTTATACACTTTCAACTGGAGTAGGGGACCAGCTGTAGGACTTGAGGGGCACATCCCATAGTTTAATGGCAATGCAGAAGAAAATCCTACCCCATCAACCAGCCTTGGCAGGTAATGGCACCCTTAAAAATGCCTCTCCTGCAGATCTTAGTACTCAGGTGAGTTTGCTTATCTGGAAAAACTGCAATTGAACCCAACGGCGCTTCTGAGTAAGAGGTTTACATGTGTCTTATGGCTGAAAGAGGCACTGTGGTGGGAAGCTCCATTGCTCTGCCTTGCACCTTCACCCATCTAGGAGGAGGAAGGAAGGCATTTGGGATACTGCTGGGAGTACTTGAAAGTACTGAGCTCTGGTCCCCTCCCTTCCTGGCTCCTGGTGCACCCCTTTCCCCCTTTCAAGGCCCAGTTCTGTCCAGCTGCAAGGAAGGCATGGTGGGAACATTCAAGATCTGGAGTTCAAGCTGGGACTCCAAATAATTCTACAGCCTCCTGGATAATCTCAAAAGGCCAGAGGGTTGCACCCTGATGCTATTGTAACTTTATTTAATTGAAGTCTTTTTCTATCATCCTTAAATTATATTCCCCAGGGAAGTTAACAACACAGTTAAAGGAAGAGCACAATCACAATGTAAATACAAAACGTATAGTAAACTAAAAAATCACAGGGAAAGAGACCATCTCATGGAATGTAGGATATCTTGGATTCCCTTGCAGAGACTGCTATGCCCTTGGGATGGGTCACCGCTTCACAGCCATCATGGAAAGAAGTGGGCCAGTTGTTTTCCACAATTGGAATAGGGACCTAGAACAACCCTGTTCCAAGGGGTGGGAAAGGGAAGAGAGGCAAGGCCAGGAACTCTGGAATCCCATGGACTTCCCATTTTCTGTCCCCTCCTACCAGTGGTAAGTGAGCTAGACTGGCTAAGAGACCCCTCTACCTGGATTATTGCTGTTTTCGAGGAGGAACAGGAAGTGAGGTTGCCTTCGCAACACCCTGCAGGGTGAAGGATTCTCAGAAGACTCTGAGCTCACAGGCTCAATAGGATTGCACTCTTAGTATATAAATAAGTATATTTGAAGATGAGTGGTCCTTTAAGGCCATATCACCATATGGCTACAGAAGCCAGAGCAGGACAGGTTCTTCCAGGGTTATCAGATACAATCCACCATTGGAAGAGAAGAGTCTTCCAGAATGTAATGGTGGAGGAACTTTCAAACGGTGAACCTTCTTACAGGAATGGGTTACAAAACAGCATATCTCTGTTTGCTTTGTTAAACAGTGGGCAATGGGGTTAGGTATTTACAGTAAATGAAGAATGGGAAAGTAGTTTCATTTTTATTCATTTTAATGCAGGCTTTAGAAGATGAATAGCCAAGTGAGACTTGATAGCTTGCTCTGCCAAATTTGTGGGGTGAGGTAAGAGCAGAAAACCTAATCCCTTTGAGTCCCAGTTTAAACAGCAGCCTGACTGAAACCTGGAAATTGTTTAGTATAAGCCAGATGTTGTCATGTGACCTGTTCTTGGGCCTTCTATGCGTCTTTCAGGTCAACTCATAGTTGCCTTTTTAGGCTAGAATAATAAAGCATGAGTTAAATCCCTGTTTCAGGGCCTCTATGAGACTTGAGGAATCCTGATATTATTGGGTTGTGGTGATAGACTGAGTTGTTCCTGATGAACATTTCCCTGATATGCAGCAGCTGCTATCATTACCGTTAGTGTTGTTCCTGTTGGGTATCGTTGAGTTCTTGGAGGAACCCAGATGTTCCCCCAAGAATAGGGCTTCCCACAGTGAATTCTACTGGCTTGCTTAGCTGTGTGTCAAACTGAGCTTCCAAAGATGAGGAAAATTTGCACAAGTTACATTTCTACATGATTTGTTATATTTGCTGCTATCCAGCCTTGAACCAATGCCACTTCCTGGGAGCAGAGTAGGCCCACATGAGAAAGCACCACCAAATGTAATTTTCCAGCAGCGCACTGGGGTGCACCAGGCACCAAGCAATTCTCTCTTGGTTTTGAGGTCAGAGGCAGAGAGGAAGAAAGCCCCAGGAAGTGCCTGGTGGGTGACACCATTCCACTCAGCACCTCACATATCGCACCTTCATCATGGCAGCAGTTAGCGAGAGAATGGCTGAAATGAAAATGAGAGATACAAAAGCGGGTTTCTCCCAGACCGGCAGAGCATGAACGATTGGGCAGGAGATTAAGAGTTGCCTAAGTATAGCTCCTATGGGAGGGGAAAAAAACCCAGACGCTCCCGGAATGATTAATCCCTCCCTCCTACAGAACTATGGCACCATGTCTCTACCTGATGGCCCCAGGCTCCTCTGCCAGAAAGAGATGCTTCCACCCTCTTCCACTGCCCCAGCTGACGCTCCTCACCTGCATCTCTTCATCTTGCCCCAGCTGGCACCCTTTGCTTTCCCCCTCACTTTAGCTAACTCTGGGGAGACATGGAGTTAAGTATTACTTCCACAGAAAACTGGGGAAGGAAGCCTCTATTTTACAAATATCATGCCTCTAAGAAAATGCTTAACCTGTACATTTGTCCTGGACAATAATAATACTTTCTTGGAGAAATCTACTGCTCTCACTGTTTGAGCAAATAGTAATGTATTGGACACTGTCTCTTTTTTGGAGTTGGCCTCTGGAGAACGTCAGACAGGGCAGTCTGCATCATTTAGAAGAAGGGTGGGCATCTTGCGGCTCTAAACCAGGGGAGGCCAACTTATACCGTCCCAATGCTTTTGGCCTACAACTCCTATCAGTTCTAGCTACCATAACCAAAGGATAGTGATCAGGAGAGAAGTAAGTCAAAAGCACTGAGTTATTGACCTCCCTTGGTTTAGAAACAACAAGGCTTTGCACAACAAAAGTGTCAGACAGTAAACCCTATAATATGGGGTTTTATTTATTTATTTTAAAACTTTTATTCCCCCTTCTATATCCAATCAGGCTCTCTAGATGGCATACATAAAAAAATAAAACAACAATAACAAAGACAACATTTGCAATAGCACTTGAATAAATTCACAACCTGCAATATATAAAAATATATAGTAAAATCATTCTAACCATTAAAACACTGGGCAAATAAAAAGGTTTTGGCCTAGTGCCGGCAGGAATAAAGAGTTGGCACCAGGCGCACCTCTCTGAGACACAGATTCCACAGTCGGAATTATGATAGAATTCATTCTTGGGCTGGGCAGTAGGATGCTAAACAACTTAATGCTTTGTCACTCCAAGTTGTAATTTTCATGAGACTTCTTTATTTAAAGTAGCAAAATTTTATTAATATCTGAGGGCTTTGATCGAATGTTACCATCAAATAACTGCCTCCAAATACACTATGGAGATACCTTTGCCATGAGAGGTAGCAGTGGCCATCCAATATGCTACAAACACAAACAAATATAAGTAGAAAGGCTTTGATGCATGAGAACTTACACATGATTGCAGAGCCTAAACTAATCCGGACTCCTCCACATGGGGGCTCTGGAGTTACAAAACATTCAATGTGCACGATCATCTCATTGCAAGAATGCTGTAGCTCTTTCCATATGCTCAGCAGCCTTTCCAGCTTGCAAACCTAGCCGTAAGCCTTCTCTTCTGTAGTCCTTTGGAACAAACTACTTTCCAGAATATGTGAAAGAACTGATAATGAAATTAAAAACTGTGGAGCCCTATACCTGCTTTCAGTTTTCATAGATGAACACCTTTTACATAAAGATCTGATTGCTTCCTTTCTGGCAACTGCCTGACTTGAAATAGTATTGTATTGGAGTCATCTATTGGATTATGAATACAAAAGTGGATGAATAGGATGTGGAAGATTGCCCTTTCTGAAAAGGTGGTGCCTGAAGTAAGGTTTAGAAAAGTACTGGCAAGCTGAGACTTATCTATAGTGGTCTAGTATCCACTCATTTAATATAACTATGTATATTCAGTAACCCTTGATTCTTCAACTGCACAATTCAAAATCTGAAGCAGTGCACTGTAGTATGTATGTATGTATGTATGTATGTATGTATGTATTAATTAAAACATTTCTATGCCGCCCCTTGCCAAGGCCTCGGGGCGGCTTACAACATCAAATACAAAATACATTACTGCTAACTTTCTTCATATTTCTGGGATGGCTTCATATTCTGTACTTGGTTGGATTTTTTAATCTATAATAAGCATACACGGGCCCATGCTGAACATCAAAACTGGAGGAAATCAAAGTTTTTGTCATACGTCCTAGCACTTGAGAGCAGGGGTGGGGAACCTGAGGTTTCTATGGGCTGCGAACTTGAAATTCGCTCTGCACCAGCTAGCTAAGGATTGTGGGAGTGGATGGCCATTCCTGCATCACAAAGATCTAGGCACTTCCCATGTTATGTGAGAGTCCATGTGCTCATGTCTGCCCTGGTAGAGAAAACGACAGGCATCCTCCACCTCATTTCCGCAGGAACATAACTCAGTAATACAAGTTCCCAGGTTCAGCCCTCAGCACCTCCAGCTAGGGCTGGAAAAGTCCTGCCTGAAACCCAGTCATTCCTGGCAATCAGTGGTCTAAGACTGCTTCCATTCCCCCAATGTAGGGAGGGATCATCTGGTTTCAGCTGCTCCTTGGCAAAAAGGCCCAAAGACACCACAAGCAAACGGCTGCTAAAAGCACTGCCCTCTTTCCTGCTTCTCTTCACCAAGAAAAGAAATGTGGAGAGTGTGAATGTTACCTGAAGCTCACATAAGGGCTTGGAAACCCAACATCCAATGAGAGCGGAAAGCCTTCTACACACCACTTGACCTGGAGGAGAGTACCGAAAATGCTGGTGCTCCATGTTCTGGTTCGGCACCCCAGTGGCTGAAAACCTGCTTTCTTAGTCTGTTTCCCAGAAAGTCTGCCATGTTTGCCCTGGTGAGGGTGGTGAGCTACTGGGGCTCCTAGATACCTCTACTTGCTTTTAAGCAATCTAATCCTGAATTTGGCCCAGAGTAGCATTTGAACCTCGCTTGATGTAAATCTTAACCCCTGTCTACTCATGCCTCTGAAAATGTCTTTCATGGGATGCAGCACTGCCAACCTAAGATCAATTGATTGGAGACCGATGGTCCCATAACTCAAGAGCACATCAGGTCTTTGCATGGTTTACGCTTGACACTGGGGGAGCATTAGGCTTTTGTGCCATTAGCAGCTGTGTGACAGGCAGAAATTAAACAGGTTAAGCCCTTCCTACGATGGAAATATAATAATGGAGAAAGCTTCATTTGCTGACATTCCGTTGGTCATGACTATTACTCTATTACTGTATTGCTAGCGTCTGGCCAATCCACATTTTCAATGGTTCAATGGCTCTTTAGAGAAAAAGGGTTTCCATTTGAAGATATGCTTGTAGAAAAGGAAAAAGAAGAGAATATGCAGATGAAAGGGATAGTAAATAAAACGTATATTATTAGAAGAACAGGATCCATATGATTCACTTAAAGCAACATGGGAAACAAATCTGAGAATAAACATTGGGAATGAAGATTGGGAAAATATTTGGACAAAGAGGCTATTAAAATGCATGTCAGTAAGAAAAAAGGAAAATGTCTACAAAATTGTACAGAAGTGGAACCTAATTCCAATGCAGTAGAATTGTATAGATAATAATGCTCCCATTTATGTTGGAGATGTGACTGTGAACTGGTCACATATTTCCATATGTGGTGGGAATGTGAATATATAATGAAGTTTGGAAAGAGGTTTTTAAAGATTGCAGTAAAACATTAAGTCTAAATATAGATATATGCTCTGAGATGCATTCCTTTCAATGCTTGATTAAAAAATAAAGTTAGAATAATAAATACTTAATCCCAAATTTAATAACTGCAGCAAGACTATTTATGGTTAGGAATTGGAAAATAAAACATGATTACCAATTGTCTGGTATAGAGAATTTTGCAATATAGCTAATGACAAATAACATGCAATATTAAAGTGAGAAAAGGGTATATAAAGAAAAATAAGTTTAATGAGATCTGGTGTGTATTTTTTGAGTATGCTTTAAAGAAAGGGAATGGGTTTAAGTCATCAAAAGACTCTTTACAGTTTTTGAATGGGGGAATATCCTGAAATATTTGAAGGGTTTTTGTTTGTTTGTTTGTTTGTTTTTTTGAGGGCTGACATGCATCCTTCATCCTGGAGGTAGGCAGCACATTAGCGAAATAATTATTTTCATTGTATGCCAAATTCTTATATTTGTATTTTAAATGTAGTGTTATTTTCTTTGTATTTAGATTGTAAATTAATAAAAAATTAAAAAAGGGTTTCCTAGCCATGTTTTATATTTGCCAAAAAGTAAAGAGCTTCAAAACTGCATAAAAGGTCATACACTTGGCTTACATTTTCCCCCACTATGCTGAGATGTATTCCATTTCTATATGAAGTGCAGCGATTTCTGCTTTTGCAGCTAAACCCCCAACAGTATATGCAGACCTGTGCTGCCCTTTGCAAATGGGGAAGAGCGCTCAATCTTCATTCATTAGGTCCTGGGTTCAAACAATTCTGGTAAACCCCAATCTGCTCCATTATTGCTTCCCTTGCTTCTTGCTGCATATTCATTCATTCGATTTATATCCTGCCTTTTTCCCCAAAGAGCTCAAGGCAGCTTACATCATTCTCCTCCTCCATCTTATCCCCACAACCACAGCCCTGTGAGGGAGGTTGGGCTGAGAGTCTGTGACTGGCCCAGAGTCACCCAGGTGGCTCCATGGCTGAGCGGGGACAAGCACCCAGATCGTCTGAGTCCCAGTCCCGTGCTCTTAACCACCACACCACACATATTTGTCCATTTTATATTCTCACAATGACGCAGCAGGGAGAGCAATGTGTGATGTAAGGATGCATGAGTGGTGGAGTCACAGAGTTCATAGGCCAGTGAGATGGAGGTTGTGGGTTCACCTTGAGGTGTGACATGTGCTTTCACCTGCTGGAATTGCCCTCCTGTGTTCCCCCCGCTTCAGACACTTAAGTCTCTGTGCACAGGAAATGAATTTGACACTGGAATTGGCAGCACTGAGAAATCAGTGGCAGGACATTTTGGTCTCCCTGGACGCTCTGTTATTTGATCTAAACATTGCAAATCTCCCACAAAGGAAACTCAAAGGGATACTTCAGTGTGAGGCTGCTGAATTGTTATTTATCAAGCGATTATCTATTTGAGGATGAATACAATAATTTCCTGTCTCACATGTGTTAATTAGCTTAGCCACGCTAAGAGAGCTTTGTTGTCACCAATTACTGCTTCCGTGACTGGCTACTGTGCATATTTTCCACATATTTAAACTTTAAGACTGCAGTCCTATTCTTAATTAGAAATAAATCCCATGATCTCAGCAGGGCTTATTTTTGCATAGACATGCATAGGATTGCTGAATAATTGAAGTTTCACAGTTGATAATTTTTCCCGGGTGTTGACAGTTCACCTTTCTGTTAACCTTTTCTCTTTACATGAATATGTGTACGCAGCACCAGCTATATACACATCAGATGGACTTTATGCATCTGATGCACTTGAAAATTTAATAAATCCGTGAGTCCTTAAGGTGCTACAGGAGTTTTTATTTTTATTATTTATTTATTTATTAAAACATTTCTATGCCGCCCCATTCGCTGAAGCCTTGGGGCAGCTCACAACATAAAATTAAAACACAAGAAATAACAATATAAAATAAGTCGCCCTGGTACAACAGACCCCATTGCCTACCCTGGGGAAATTCAGCACTGTAGTCCTATTCAGGCATTTGGTTTAGCTGGAGTGTCTATTATCTATACAATTCAACTGCACTGAAGTTAGGTTCTACTTCTATACAATTTTGTAGACATTTCCCTTTATTCTTACTGACATGCATTTTAATAGCTTCTTCGTCCAAATATTTTCCCAATCTTCATTACCAATGTTTATTCTGATTTGTTTCCCATGTTGCTTTAAGTGAATCATATTGATCCTGTTCTTCTATTAATATCTTATACGTTTTATTTATTATCCCTTTCATCTGCATATTCTCTTCTTTTTCCTTTTCTACAAGCATATCTTTAAATGGAAACGCCTTTTCTCTAAAGATCCACTGAACCATTGAAAAAGTGGATGGGCCAAATGCTAGCTATACAGTAATAGAGTAATATAGTGATATTCATGGCCAACAGAATGTCAACAGGTGAAGCTTTCTCCATTATTGTATTTCCATCATAGAAAAGGCTTAACCTTTTCCACTTCACTCAAGAGTGATGCTACGGACATTGTGACAATTCAGGAGCACTCATGTCACAGAATTCCATGGGCATTGTCAAACCTGCCCATTCCCCGAGATGTCCACCTAGTGGGCCTGTTGCAGCAACCCGGGAGAGGGGCTTCCCTGCTGGGGTACTCATCTCCAGGATCCCCTTCCCCTCCTGTACAACAAGCACCATTCTTGATGGTGTTTGGGCACCAAATTAAAACTTACCCGTCCAACCAAGCATTTAGTGATTTTAATATCCAACTTGGTAGAAGCCTTTTTTGTTACCTTTCCCCCCTTTGGATCTTATTTTAATTGCTTGAACCTATTTCACAATCTGTTTTGATAATGAAGTAAACTCAATTAATTCATTTATTTAATTCAACCACCTGCTCAGATTCAGCCAACTGTTCAGAGTGCCAGGCCAGGAGAAAAAATAGGGAAGGTCAGAGGCAGAAAACAGCAGAGGACCCTGGCAGTTGCCCAAGGGTGCCAGGTGTTGGCACCAGACCTGGGTTTGGTTTTACGTAAATGCAGTACTTCAGTCTGTTGGGTAATCTGCATTTGATAGGGAAGGTAACTATTAAATCTCATTATTTTAAAGATATGACCTGCACTTTGAACAGACTTTGCCAGTCTCTGAAATTACACTAACACAGACATGTTGAAAGCTGTTATTCATTTGGTCAGATTTCAGCACAGCATTCAGCAGTAAGAGCCAAGCCTTCCCGCTATGCAAGCATCCAAAACTTAGCAAGGTGCGTGTGAAATAAAAGCCCATGTGAATGCAGCTTTTTTCCTGGGACAGCCGAGGGAGAATATCTGGAAAGGTAATTTAAATTCAGATAAGGGGACCAGCTGCTTTAACAGACACAACCACAAAGGGGTTGTCTTATTTTCTTATTGTACGCTCATAGGATCATGGAATAGTAGAGTTGGATGGGGCCTGTAAGTCCATTGAGCATCCCTCTGCTCAGGGCAAGATTCCAACTAAAGCATCTCTGACAGGTGGTTGTCCAACTGCCTCTTGAATACCTCTGGTGTGGGAGGCATTTAAGTCACACAAACTCTTTCTGTCTGGTCAAGACACAGCAAAAGAATTCTGGAAATTCCTGGACCCGGCACAGCTGCTTCTGTGATGGAATCCAAGCTCTGTTCTGTTGTGCTTAAGGCCCTGTGCTCCGTTCTGCCTATTACATGTATGTAACACAGGCCAAAGCTTATGACATGAGAGTATGACATAAGCAGGTGCATTCCAGTATAGTCAGATTATCTGTGCAAAAGAGACCCTTATCATTAAAGTGGTGAAGGTACATTCTTTACAATTTGGGCACATTTATTTTCCTCCCCAAGGACAGCATGAGGAAATGACCACCTTGAGGCATGTTTGGTGGGGCCAAAAGGCAAAGGATGCATCAAGACCTTGGGTCGTCAGCCTGCCATCGGCAATGTATCACCACTGAGCAGGCACACTCTCACTGACGTCCTGGTTGAAGTGGGAACCAGGGAGTGCAGAGCAGGAGTGGGGCACGCCAGCCCCAGCCAGCTTAGCCAATGGCCAGACATATTGGGAGTTGCAATCCAACATTTGGAAGGTTTGCCAGGTTCATCTTCAAGTTGAAGGGAGTCGTGGCATGTCACTGTAAGCCTCCCCAAGTCAACAATAAAATGTTCATATGGCCCAAGTGGATTTTTTTTTCTTGGTGGATTTAGATCAGGAATCATCTATGAGTCATTAAGCGATGAGTCATCAAGTGATGAGCAATCTGGGGGGCATTTCACACATGTGGGAACCGGCCCTTCGATTATGCCTACAGCACATTATTCGGTTTAACACAGGAGTGCTGAACCTGAGGCATGACGCGCACGCAGGAAGAGTTCCATGAGGGAGAAGACACATTTTTTTCAAGTTTCGAAAGTGTGGCTGGGCAGGGGGAGGGGGACCAGCACTTCAGTGTGTGCACCCAGAAGTTTATCAGAAGGATTTCTGATGCAAATTCCACAGCTGGGTTCATTGACAGCATAAAAAGAAGACGGTATTGCCATATTGAGAAGTAGAGAGTCTTTAAAGAGATACATACCAATCTGTAAATTAGGAATTGAAAGTTTCAAGGAACTGAAGCTCCCAATTACAATAAAATTCCTTTGAACTCAAAAGTCTATTTTCTTTAATCAGACAATTCAAGGACAAGGAAGCAAAAAATGATTTTTGTAGCATTAGCACTCAAACTGTTCCTATTATTATAAGCAATTTTTCTAATAAATTTCATTCCATTCATAATGTTCATGAGCACACACAAAATTAAATTTAAAAAAAGAATCTGACAAGCTACTGGGATGGGGGGACAGGGAAATGTTTTTCTATAAGTCATTGTCTATTAGTCCCTGTGAAAACAACCCGCAAACCAAAAATATAGATTTTTATGACATCTAAGTTGTATTCATCGTATAAGTTGTATGCAAGAAATACAGATGATGTAATCTTCTTAGAACTACTCAATAGAAGTTCTTTAGAAAAAATATGTACTTTGTTTTATCGTTGTTTCCTTGGAGAGAATGTTTATCGAGCTGATTATCAGAATGAAAGCCCTGCTGTCTTAGCAGCCAGGTTTCTCATCTTTTAAAGCATGCCTTCCTTCCTACTTCAATCCAGACTTCAAAGAGATAGCCCATAATTAAAAATGTCTGCTCACACGAATTATAATGTTTTCATTTTTATGGTTGTTAGAAAACAAAACAGAAGAATTTTTGCCTTCTGTAAGCTAGACTGCTGGTTTCCTGGAAGTGAGCAAATTGCACAAATTAGACGCCTCCCCCCCCCACAAGAAAAGAAAAGAAACAGCACAAAGAGAAGAGAGATAAGTACTTTAGATTCACAATACTGAATTGAATAGAAAAATAAGAGCAAAGCCGAACTACAAGTAGCTCTATTTATTTAAATGAGATTTAAGTGACTGTATTGGAAGTGCATTTAAACAACCAGTCCAGCATCTAGGTAAACTAAAATATATATATTAACAGCTTGTATTTTATTATCTATTAAGTATTTTATGCCACTTCTTTGCCAAAACATTCCCTGAATGTCTGACAAATAATCAGTTAAACAAGACAGTCCCTGCATGTTGGCTTACAACCTAAAAAGTCCTAACACACAAGGGACAAGGGACAGGGAAAGAAGAGATAAACTAAATTATTTCAGCAGGGCTGAAAGAATGACCTCAGTGCACTGAGACAATGCTGGTCAAGATAGTTGTGGGAGGAGGAAACATCATGAAGGGGGCCTTTTAAAAGATGGCCCTACTTAAAATATGTCAACTAAAGTATGTAAATCAATTTAGTATTTTATAAATACAGAATTAAGGTGTTGTGTAAGTGTTGCATTGAGTGCAACAGGACTAAGCCTATGGCTTCAGCTTTTGTGGCACTAGGCTTCAATCCTATACCCAGTTACCTGGGAGTGGGCTCCACTGAATTCCATGGGAATTACTTTTACATAGGCATGCTTACTCTTGCACCATACATGTTAATTCTATCAAGTGTGATTTGATTATATTCACTGAGCAGAGAAACCTGTCAACATGTTAGAACCCAAAATAATATGTGTGCGCGCACACATACACACACACGGGGTTGGAGCGGGAGGAGAGAATCCTCTACAGTATCTTCTAAAAAAGATACTTTTACGTACACATTTGTTGTCACTGTTAGTTTTTACAAACTGACACAAAATAAACCACAAAAAATAGCCCATCTCACCCAGGATAGCCCACAGCTTTCCTAAAAAGCTCGTGAGTAATGAATAAAAAAGAAGGGGGTGGCAAGCTAGTGTGATGTGAAAGAAATTAGAATGTGCATTTCAAAATTCATCTCCTAGTAGAGTTCTAGCATATGGAGGTCTAATGTGAGCAGTTGACTCACAAGGCTACCAAGTGCTTTTCAGCAATGTTAATCTACCCAGCATATTTTCCATAAAGAAAACACTGATGAGAACAAGAGTTTGACCCAGAGCCAGATGATTCAGTGGAAATGGTCTTGAGAAAAGCACAATACATGTAATTCAGTGTACCACTTTGTGCTCCTTGAGAACAGCTTGAGCACCTACATAAAAACCATACCAGATCTCACCTTTCCAATACCTACTCCCTGAGTAACTGACTAGGAAGCAGTGGCTGTTGTGTTCAGAAGAGAATTTTCTATTAAATGAGGCAAAGTCTTGGTTCCAATAAAGCTGTCCCTATCAAATTAAAAAACACTATCCGCTGTAGAGATTGCATTTGTATTAGGTAAGATGTATTGAGTCTAAGTCTGAGTTAATTTCATTCTCAGTAGGGAAATATAGCACAATACTTAGTGTTTTGATATCACCCAAAAGACAGTACAAAAGAGAAAGCAGCTGTGAAAGATGACAGTACAGAATTCTGATAAACAGGCAATGTGATAATTGAATGTATCATTGCAGGAGCCAAACCAAAGTCTTCCTGAAGTCAAGAAGAACCTTTTAAAATTAACACTTTCCTCAGTACAATTAACAGTTTCCTCAGTGTGTATCAAACCCTTCCATAACACTGTTGCATCTTCCAAAAGGTCAGCTCTATGGATGTAAAAGGATCTGTACCTAGACAAATAATTGATTTCCAAGCTTCTTGACAAATAGTTGATTTCCAACCATTGCCAATATGGTTGAACAAAGAAATTTGGAAAATTAAGATGAAGTGACTTCCCAAAGCCCCCCAACACACAAATAACATTTGTTTCTATTTTTTTCAGCTTAGTTGTCACAATATCTCTATTTAGTATCCAGTATTGCTCTCCTGAAAAGAAAAAAAAATGTTATGAGACTGACATAAATTAGAGAGATGGAAACTTCCTCTACTTCTTCCATTATCATATCTTTCTGATGTTTCATTCATACATGTATATTTCTCCTTTTCAATAATTTATATAAGTGGCTCCACAGCTTAAAAATAAATGTATCTGATAAGAATATTACAGTTACTCCTTTCAACCTAAATGTGGCTGTGATGTACAGACTGTAACACAAAATACAAAGAATACAAAAACGATACTAAATAATACTAATGAAGTAGGAAATCATATCTCTTGAGGTTGGAATATAGCGATTACTGGACTCACACACAGAAATCTGAGAATAAACTGAAGAGACTGAGTATATGAAACACATCTCCATTTTTATGTGAGAACTCTCATTTAAGGTTGTAAGCCGCCCCGAGGCTTTTTGCGAATGGGGCGGCATAAAAATGGTTTAAACAAATAAATAAAATTTATCAAAACACAACACTGTGCATGAATTCATTGCATTCAGAACCCTACTCTGAACATTACTTTGAATACTTCTATGGCAGCTTCATTACTAAAATGGATTTTAGTCAAGTCAGGTCCTGCATTTCATCGTCTTGTCAGGTGGTGAATGTGTGAAGAATATCTGCCCACTGCTATGCAAGAAGGTGCAGTACCACAGCGATAAATCTTTTCCAGCATAACTTGCTAATCAGTGTTTAGATTAACGATTAAAAATCAGATGAATCCAATCCAAAAGCACAGTTTTACATTGAAACCTCAATCGCATTTGCTAGGAATTCAGCCCTGGGGAACACCACAGTGCTTCCTAACAGCACAAATAGGATTGTGCCACTCATATTGAGTCAAGCGCTTATGCCTCTGTCTTTCTCTGTGCATTTCTCATTTCTTTCCCATTGGCTGGGAACACTTCTCCCTTGATCCTAAATGCAAGGAATTGAAAGTTCTGCTGATTTCTTTTGGGTGTGATCCTGCCTGCCACACTGGCTGAACTGTTCTTACAGAAGTCCATGGAGCTATGTCCATAAGGCAATGCCAGCACCCTTCTTCAGATGCTCAGGGGGTGCAAGCACACTAGCTCCCCCTCTCATTGTCCTCATTCCCATTGTTCGCCACATGTAGAGGTTGACAGTCCATAATGAAATATCCTCCCTGCTGGAATCCAGATTCCACTTAGAAAACTCTGGTTTTCCAAGGTTCCATATCACACAGAGCAATCATCCCTGGTTCACCCACATGGAGGATGATGAAAATGGAAACAGATCAGGACAGAATGGGTGTGTTCATACCTCTTCCGCATCCTGATGTGCAGAGCTGTCATGCTTTCTCAGGGCATGAAAAGGGCTTGCACATAAAAATGAAAATCAGCAGCAAGCAGATCTATGATTTTCAGACAGAAACTGGAGAGCCCACATTTTCTTGCATGAACAGTAATCACTTAAGGAGCCAGGGATTCCAGATAAAGAAGGAAAATGACAGAGAAATGAATGTGAATTTCACACAGCTTTTGAATGACACTAAAAAGCAATGCAGAACTTTGTTAGCATTCTGGGTTTTTTCAAACATCAGCTCATACCACAATTCATGTCAGAGTTGATAATTAAAAGTTAACCTACCTACAATAAACCGTTGGCATGTCAGGGTCTGAGTTAACAAACACTGTATAAGTCAGGAAGGTCAATGGAGAGAATGGGAGTCACTGGAAGATCAATTTAGATAAAAGCTGAATCTCATTATTATATGTTGGAATAGAAATGTTCAATATCCACTTCATTTTTTTCTCTTCTGGGGAAAAGCCTGGCTAGAAGATAATGTAATGATTATTAACTTTCTGTGTATGGTTCTTCCTTATTACCTTTTTTCATGTATAATACCACTCATTGTGCTTATTAAAACTGAACAACAACTAAAGGAATAAAACAATGGGGATTTTTACAGTCAAAGGCTGTTGGATGAATTTTCAAGAATAATTGAGCAGAAAATAGAGGAACAGCCCCGTGAAGTTTCCAGACCAAAAAAAAAAAAAAAAACCTGTGATAGGATAAGTTGATATCATACCCAATTGTGTGAACAAGCCAGGGACACTGCTGCCTTGTATAATAGCCACTGGGATATTGTTTGTGCAGTGTTTAAATTACATATTTAAAAACACTGCCAAAGTTTACATTTAGAATTTAAAAACTCCAGACTTGAGCATCCTAAATTAAGAACAGGTTTTGTGGTTAACGACACAATCCTACGTGTATTTAGACTGAAAAAAGTTTTACGACTTCCATGCTTGCTGTGGAATGTGAGAAGCTGTAGGCTTTCTGTCTAAACATGCATAAGATTGTACCCTGACATTTTATAAGACTCGTATCTTA
Organism: Varanus komodoensis; assembly: GCF_004798865.1. Taxonomy (NCBI): domain Eukaryota; kingdom Metazoa; phylum Chordata; class Lepidosauria; order Squamata; family Varanidae; genus Varanus; species Varanus komodoensis. Next base: position 17,167,052 of record NW_025335550.1, on the reverse strand, counting down.
GCATTTAATTGAAAGGAAGTCCCTTCATGTTCCACAGGACTTACTCCATAGTGAGCCTTTGACAAAATCTTCATTATGGCTGCTTTGGGTTATGCCATTATTGTGTTCTAGATATCCTATAAATTCATTTTTTCTGCAGACACAGTCCATAACTGGTGCCCATTTACTGTCCCCCGTGTGCCACCTATGGCATTGCTTGGTATGTTTTTCCTCCCTGTTGCATCATGCTCCCTAGCTGTGAAAGGCTTTTTGGCAGGCTATGGGACAGGAATGGCGGACATGTGCCTCACCAGTTGTTGGAATGGAGTTCATTCACCACTGGCTTGGCTAGCTGGGGCTGATGGAAGTTGCAATCTATCAGCAACATCCAGTGGGCATGCAAACTGGGTTTGCTCCTAGCAAGCATATCCCTACAGCTTGCAATAGAGAACCAAAAGCAAAATGAAAGTCCCAAAATGTAATTTTGAAAAAGAAAGAAAGAAGAAAAAAGGAAGGCAGCAATGTTTAACCGATTCATCGATTTAAAAGTTTAAGCTCACATAATTATTTGATTAATTTTTTAAACCGAGTTGGAGATAAATTGAAGATAAAAGCTGAGACAAAAATCATCATCACCAACAGGCTGAATTCCTACATTTGTTATCCAGTCTTCTCATGCAACTTTTTCCCATCCATCATTAGATTGTGACTGCCCTGGGCAGGAATTCCATCACTGCTGTGTTGTACACATAAATATGAAACAAAGCCCCATCTAGCAGCCCAGTCTCCAGCCACCATCATTCCATAGTTCAGTTCCATAATGAAATGTTGAACTGTCAAGATCCCAGTTGGATCTTTTCTATTCCAAACTTTAAAAAACCCCACAATCGAATGCCAACATTAAATCATTCCCTCCCCATGTTAAAATAAAAATTAAAGAGGCATTTAGCAAATGGGGGAACCAACACCTAAATCTACCTGTTCCTTAAAATTGTTCAAGGAAGTGTTACATATCATTGGCCCAGTTCAATACCTTGACACGTACACACTGTTCAAGCAAGTACATTTAAAGAATCAGTGTTGTTTTCAGCGGTAACGCTGTAAGAGGGAGCAGTTTTCTGGGACTCGTTTTGGCATGACCCAAACACTGCGGGGTGGGTGCCCCATGCATGGTAGGTGTCAGACTTCGCTCTGCTTACTTGTTATCCTCATCTACCAGAGACAGCGGTATTTTTCCACTTGTTTACTTGGAAATAAGTTCTGTCGAACCCCAAAGAGTGCAATGGGTTTTATTCCGTTCCAAAAGTTTGCAGCCTTAATTAAAATCCCTTGGAAGCCTGCCATTGGAACTTGCATGGGAAACGAACGTCAAAGCCCGTCACTCCTTTGGGCTGTTCTTGCAAGTGGGGGCGAGCGCGGGGGGGGGGGGCTCCGCGAGGCTCTCCCGGCTTGCTTCTGAGTCACATCAGGAGAGGGCACAGACAGATCCATCAACGCCGACTTCTCTGCACCGAGATTGTCGAAGGAGGTGTCGCAGCCGCGCCTCAGCCCTGCCCAGCCCTGCTCTGCCTGCAAGAAGCCGAGGGATCCGCGGCCCACGAAGATGCTCCGGTGCATCACCCGGCCGGCCGCCCCCATGCAAGACAGGAGAGAACTTCGTTCGGAGGGGGCCGCCCTCCCCCACCGCGGTGCGATCGCGCCTCCCCGGGACAGCCCCGCCCCCCGCCTTTGCAGAGACGCAAGTTTCCCCCGACTCCGGGGGCCAGGAGCCTGGCTGCGGCGTGCGCGGCGCCCTTCCCGTCTGCCCAGATGGGGGCGTGTCCGCCCCGGGGGTGGGCGGGGCAAGCGGCCCCGGCCGCTCCTGTTTGGCCGCTGGACCCCGCCGCCCTCCCCTCGCCGACCTGCTGCAGTGTAGCAGCAGGTGTTGAGGGAGGGCGCTTGGCAGAGCGGCCGGTCCCTCCCCGCCGGTCCCGCCGCGGCGCGCGCGCGCGGGGCGGGGGGAGAGTCCGGGCGCCTCTCGGCGGGCTAAGCGCGCACCGGGGCGCCCCCGCAGCCGCGATGCGCGCTGCGCTGCGCTGCGCTGCGCTGCGCTGCGCTGCGCGGGGGAGGCGGGTTGGGGGAGCGGGCTGCGCTGTCCCCGGCTCTCTCCCGGGGCAGCCTCGCCAGCGCCGGAGCGCCCGGCCGCCGCGGAGCAGGCGCCCTCTGGCTTGCCGTGCAAGGTGCGGCGGGGCGGGGAAGGGCGGCGCGGGGGAGAAGCACGCCGTGCCGGGCTCGCTGCTGTCCTGCCGCAGTTTCTTCTCGCTCCAGGCAAGAGCGCGCGGAGAAATGCGAGGAGGGAGGGAGGGAGGCCCGGCCCGCGGAGGGGGTGGGGAGGACGCAGAAGCCGAGGCTCCTGCCCCAGATGTGGACCGAGATCGGTCGAGAAGAAGGGCGGGTCGCGGGGAGAGAAGAGAGGGCTGCTTCTTCGGAAGAAGCCAGGACTTTGCGCTTCTCTTCCTCCAAGCAGCTGCCGAAAGGGTCCCTCCCCCCAATCAGGATGAGCCGGCGCCTTTCCAGGGAGCAGATCCGATATTGCACCAGGTAAGGAAGCGAGCATCGTTCCTGCTACGTTGCGGGCGGGGAGCGGGAGAGGCGGAGGAGGACTCGGCGAGCTGCCTGCGCGATTCTTTCACATAAACACCCCATCACTCCGCCACCTCCCGCGACTTCGGCCGCGCTCCTGCTCTGACCAGCGCCGCAGCTGCTTATGTAAAGCGCGGAACGCGCCACCTGGTCGGGCAGGAGGCGGCGGGACGGGCGGCACTTCGCCCGGCCCTTGGCGCGGGGGAGCCCGCCTGACAGTGCGACTGAGCCGGAATGCTAGGCCGATCCGCACCCTGACTCAGCCGGAGCCTTCTTTATGCAGTAACTCGCCTACTTGCCCCCGTCTTGCGCACACCTGGCAAAAAGATAAGATACCAGCGCGTATTTCACCTCCTCTCATCCGGTTTTGGTCGATGCGGAGTGCCATCGTTTCACCTGAAGCCTTTATCGGCCTCCTATTTCCGTCCGTGTGGCTTAATTTGCGGCTCAGTTTTTGTTTACCAAGTTCCCCTGAATTGAATGGAATCCCCCCCCCCCCGAGTAAAGGGGCGCATAGGATTGGGAACATAGGATTGGGCAGGCTCCTTGTCTTGCGACACTCAGATCCGTCGGATAGGTCTTAAGAGAAACCTTCTCCCCATATGCACTTCACCGTGTTTTGCCGCTCCCTCCCTCGCACCCTCCCTCCCTCGCACGCACGCACGCACGCACGCGCGCACTCCCCAGTGATAGAAAGTTTCCATTTGCAACGTGAGATAATGACCTTCGCTTTCCTTAACCTGACTGGAGTCCATCGTTGCTTCTTCTGATACCATTTCAATTTTGAAGTCGAAACGAAGGAATCTCTTGCATTAAACTTAGCATCTATATTGGGTTTTGCTAAGTTTATAAGCTAGGCATTTTTGGTTAGAGTGGGAATTATTCTTGCTGGTTTGATCCAGTGTGGTTTCTGATGTAAACTCTCCAGAGTTTCTGAGGATTTGGCAAGATACTTTGGGACAGACCATGGGAGTGTCTTTGGCAGTAGTAGCGTTCCTAGTGGAGGTGGACCTGAAGCTCAAAGCCTGCATCCCACTTCCTGGGAGAAAATGCCGTTGCATTCAATAGGAATCACTTTGAGGAGGCATGTATAGAATTGTACTCCTAGAGAGCTGCAGAACCATGGTGGAAGTATGGAGAGATGCAAACAGTTAAGTTCCTGGCAAGACACACATCCATGCAGTAAAAATGTTCCCCCTTCATGTGTTTTTCAGAACAGGACTGAAATAGAAGACTCCCAATGATCTGGTTAAAGTCATGTAGCCAGATGAGCTGGGCCACTGAGAAAGGGGCATTCTTCTCCCCATTTTTTAATAGAAACGGGCCTAACTTTATTAACGGAATGAAAGCTTCCTGTGGAAAAATGGGTTTGCATTCTGAATATCTGGCTCTCAAGCACTTGGGTCAGATTCCTACTCCTAAATATCATTCACTGGAGTAATATTCAGCCTAAAAGGAGCCAGTTTTCACCTTCAAATGAAATAAATCTCCAAATACTTCCATTTGAAAATGAAAGCAAGAGCAAGTACTGGTTTTTTGTTTTGTTTTTGCAGAAATAAAACCTATTAAAGACAAAACTGATCTGACAAGTGGACTCTGGCCCATGAAAGCTTATGCAGAATAAATACGTTTTTCTTTTGAGGTGATAGAAGAACCTTCATGATTTTTGCTGCAATATACTAACAAGGCTATCCCTCTGTAAACTGGGGTAGACAAGCACGCATATGTATAACTCTCTATTTCTGTCATTCAGAAGTGACCCATAGAATTGCTTGGATCATCACTTTGTTTTCATACTGATGATGAAATGGGAATCTTGCTGAAGTTTTAAATACCAAGTTCAAACTGACTGTGATTTCCAGGGGAAACAGTGAATATATTGGAGCAAAAAAGGAAATTCTTTGCTGATTTTCATGTGTAAAAAATCAAAACTAACTCCATTATCAAATCATGAAAGTTAAAAATTTCCTACATATAGGAAATTATTTCTTAATTGCCTGTAAGGGTGGAATGGTTAACACTGAGATGTGAAAACTAAAGATTCTAAGTTAGAATTCTGAGCTCACATTTAAGCGAGGAATTCTAAATCTTGCGAATTTTGCATGTTTGGTTGCAGAGACCTAGATGATAACATCACATTTAGGTTGCAATCCTATATATACTTACCTGGGAGTAAGTATAATATTACAATGTTCATTCACTTATCTATGAAATGAGTGTTTGAATCAATTTCTGAGCAAGATTCAGTCAAACCTAAGTACTCTGGTTCCATGGGGAGATACATCAGCATGCACTTAATGTGCATTAGTTTCACTACATCATTTCTTCATTGTTTAAAATTTAGTTTCAGACTATTTTGAAGTTCAGGTTGAACTATTATAGCTTTGAAAAATATCCAGAAATTGAATCTTCTTCACTTTTAAGAATCAGCCTAGCTGGAAAAGGCACTCTTGACATTTCAGTTTAATTCACATTTGAACGTTCCCTTTTAAATAAGGGCAGTTTTGTGTGTGTGCGTGTTTTGCGCAGGTTTATCCAATGATATACCAATATTAGAAAGTGGGGCATTTTATTCTGTTTATTTTTCCTTGATTTTTTTCCTGGAAAGAAAAAAATGTCAGAAAAAGGGGTGGAAAACACAAAAGGGGTACAAACAGAAGCCAATATTATCTGGACACACACAACCTTCTCCCACCATGAAATATCAGGAACAAGGCAGTGTGCAGAAGCACTCTGGGTTAAAAAATGGGCTCGTGGGGTCCCATGTTGAAATTATTTCTCTTTTGTCATTAAGCATATATTGATGCTTCAATAGATATACATTTATTTCTCCCTTTGTCCCAGCCCTAAAAACACCACCTCGGTTCACACGAGACGTTACCTTTTATATCTGTCTCTCTGTCCTGTTGCCATTCTAACACTTTCTACAGAGTAGTTCAGTCTTTTCAAGAATATACACTATCGCATTACAGCACTGTGGCTGAAGTCTCTGAAGGCTACAAAGAACTAAGGGCCTTGTGACTTGAGAGACTACAATTTTTTGTAGCCTAAGTTTTCACTGGCAAGAAAATACTTCCTCTCTAATATATTTGTTGGTGTTTCAAGGCTCTACCGAGCTCGCTGTTTTACCTTTCACATTAATACTGCCTTAATAATTAAGGAACGGATGCTATGGTAAAGATCTACCATTTTCCTTTCAAGGTGTGAAGATTTTAATTTAACCTCTTTATGATTTATGAAAAAGCTAATGATGCTGTAATGCATTGGCAGCTTTTCATATTTTAAAACAGCCAACTTACGGTATCTGATAACGCTCGCAATTGTCTGTTAAAACAAGAATTTTGGCTCTTGAATAGGAAATAATCTTGTTGATATTTAGGCGGATGCCAGTCTCTAGAATGTTCATAGGTTTAAGAAACACGTGATTTTGGAAGTAATGGGAAGGAGCCAATTCAGATTGGTTGAACAGGCTTATTTAATAAATAGCAACCTCCGTTAAAACAGAGTTTGCTTTACAATTACAGGCTGGAGTGATTCAAAGTGGTTCTAGTGTTTGCAGGCTCCTGATTATAGCCGGTGAGTGTTGAATGTCATACTGTCTAGACATGTGAAGACCTAGCTAAGCAGTTTGTCTCATCCCACACCAACCCTTCCTATACATCATCCCTAAAGTGTGTTTAATCAGATGTTTCTAATTTGTGATACTGAAAAAGTAGAGGCCTTTACCTGTGAGGTGCTTTTAGAGTGTGATTAAAAAAATAAAATTCACAGCCTGTCCTGGTTCAGTGATTTGGACAGGCAGATTCTTTAAAACAGGAGAGGCTTTTAATTAGAAAATTTGGTTTACCTTTTAGTGATGTGCTAAAAACCATAGGTGTTGACAGACATTTTCTATTCAGAATACTGCCAGTTTATTTTAGGGTCATCTTGAGCAAGGTTGGGCACACTTTCAGGACTGGCTATCTCATTTCTGATTGAATGGTGACTTTGTGGTGTACATTTCTATTTTGCAGGTTTTGTGAGTAGCACACAGTGATATTGTGTCCTTATGCTAATCCTATGAAGATGAGGGAGAAGGAGATTCAGAGATGGGAGAGAGAGAGCGAGAGAGAGAGTTTTTCCCAGTCAAGTCACTGAGCCAGTTTCATCTCTGAGCAAGGATTAGAAGTGGGACTGAGTTTGCTGTCATCCAAAAACCAAACAAACAATTTTGGTTTGCTCTGCTACAATAGCAATAAATCTGACAACCCTTGACAAATATGTGAAAGAGTAACAGCTTCCTATAAAATATGACAAATTAATGTCTCCATCGTTAGAGTAGTCACTGAAATTATCTTATAAGCTTAACTGTTCTCATGAACAAATATGGGATTTGTGGTGGCGATTCTGGGATACATCTCTAGCACAGGAGTTTTCTTCAGTTCATTTCGAAGTTTTTGGCATTTTACAAATCCCTGTATAACTTCCAACACTTGATTCTTCCTTTGTTGTTAGTAACACTTTATTAAATACACTGGTAAGAAGAGAAGTTGTGGGAGGGGAAAAGAAGAATGGAGAAAGAAAGAAGAGGGAAGGCAGAAAAAGTGTTGAGAAAAAAGAAAGCGCTATTGTCTAAAGCATGTTGCCTTTCTGCAGTCTAATGTTCTGGCTTTGTTGTGATATCTGTCTGAGCAATTCTCAGCCTCCGAAGCTTTTCATGCTGTCTTCAGATAGACAGATCATAACTTTCTACTGTGGATTGGAGTTTGTTTTTCTTGTTTGCTTGCTTGTTTGTTTCAGAAGGCAGAGAAATGAAATTTTATTTCTGAGATTTCTCGTTTACCTCATTTAATAGCTCTCAGGGTGCTGTAGAATATTTTTTAAAAATCAGTGTAAAATGACACAGTAGTCAGTTAAAAGAAGCAGAAAATAGAAGAGGCATTTCTAGAAGAACTAAGATATTGATGGCAGAACTACTTGAAAATGCATCATGGTTACGGAAGTATGAAGGATTAAAAGAAAAGCAGTTCTTTCCCTGGTGCCAAAAAGATAACAAAGTAGATGCCGGGCAGACCTTTCTGGGGAGACTATTCCACTGCTGGGGGCTGCTACAGAGAAGGCCTCCTCTGAAGTAGCCGTCTGCCGTACGTGAGCATGCAGGTGTGCTGGGAGAAGGGCTTCCAGTGACTTTCCAGTCCAAAGGACTCTCTAGCTGTCCCCACTACAGTATTTATATCTATCCTTCCCTTTCAGAAACCTGTTACAGATGCTCTTTTCCATGCTGTCCAATGATTATTTGGGACCGAAGCCGGCAAATACTCACTATCCGTGAAGATGGCTAAAGCCCTCCATATGTTTGATCCCATCATGGAATGAACCGGGGCTAATGGCATAATGAGCTGCCAGTACCGGTAGTTTACATGGCTGCAGTGACTGGGAAAAGTGCAGCCGCAGCTGTGGGTGACGTTCAAATCAGTACATATAGTTATCCTGGTGAAATGACCTGTTACTATAAAAATGACTGCTGGGCAACTTTATATTGAGCTAAATGGGTTAGCGCTGGGCTGGAAATCTCCATGGTTACTCTTAAGGGAGTCTTTCTGTGGGGCTTACTTCCAGCTAAGTACACTTGTGATTACAGCCTTGATGTGCTAATAAGTGAAATAAATGGGTATGATACAGGCGCATTTTTAACCCTTAACACTCATACACAAAATGTGACAAATGGAGAAGATGTTCACATTAAGTGTAATTCAGTTTTTATTTAAAGCTTTTATTGTGGCTAATCAGAATGTCTAGTTTAGTATTTTGCTCACACAGTGGCCAATCAGCTGCCTCTGAGTGCAAGAGCACCCTTCTCCCATGTTCCCCGGCACCCTTCCCCGTGTTCCCCATTAATTATGAACTGTGTGGAGAAGTACTTCCTTTGATCTATCCTGATATTCTAGCATTCAGCTTCATTAGATGACACTAGGTTCTATTAACAGTGGATTTGATTTAAATCACAATTTGAACCGTGATTGAAATCACTAGTCAGTAAGACTTGCTTTGAATCATGATTTTCTACATAATTTGCAAGCATACCTGTCTTACTCGTAGGTAGAGGAACTTCATTAAAATATTCCCAAATGGGTCTCTCTTACAGCCTACTGCCATTGTAGGTTTTCTCTTCCAGGGAAACAATAATATGATAAACCTCAGATTATATACAAAAAGTCCCAACAACTTCTGGAGTATTCTGCTCAAAGGGGTTCACTTTCATTTTTACTGCTTTTCTCTCAGTCTTCACTTAGCTTCTTGTGCAGGTCTATTCCACTCCCAACATTCTTCTATTCATTGATTTTTTTTTGAAACTTAACACTTAAGAGGTAAGGAGCTGCCTCTGTGTACATAGATTTGCAAAGGAATAGTAGGATTAAGGTCTTTTTCTTAACTCTATATGTTTATTTTATAACATTTCTGCTGTGAAGAAGAGGCATGAGATCTCTGTAGACACACATTCACATTTTGAGAACCGTAAAACCAAGCATCTGTGCTAATATCTTCTAGATAGAAAAACTGCCCAATAATCTTACGGAAACCTAGATATGGAATTCATTTACAAAAACATTTAAACATTGCATGAATATATAACCTCATGCTACATAATTAAAAATTAAACCATATTTCATGAATAGTAATCTTTGGACTATAATGTATCTTAAATAGAAAAACTATCTTTAGATAGATTTTTCCTCAAAAAGCCTTTAATTTTTAAAAATCCAATTTAAATTAAAAAATCTGATTTAAATAAAAAATCTGTTTTGTATTTTTAAAAAAATCATTTTTATCCACCTGTTTCTAATGTTATATGAGAGGGAAAATGTTTCTCTATCCACTTTTCCCATATATTGCATAATTTTATACATGTCCGTTCATGTCTCCCCTCGTTTGCCTTCGTTATCACGTAACTTTTCTTCATTGCCTTTTCTGCACCTTTTCCAGTTCTGCAATATCCTTTTTAAGGTGTGGTGACCAGACAGTACACAATGTTCCAAGTGTGGTCACACCATTGATTTGTACAAGGTCAGCATGACAGCATTTTATTTTCGATTCCTTGCCTAAGTAGGCTCAACATGGGATTTGGCTTTTTCACAGCAGCTGCACACATGGAGTCGACATTTTGATCATACTTTCTACCCCATACGCAAGCTCTTTTTCTTGGCCAGTCACTGCTAGCTTAGAACCTGTCAGTTTTTATGTGAAGTTGGGATTCTTTTTGCCCCAACATGCATCTCTTTACATTTACTTGCATTATCCCAACTTTTCTATTCTATGCTGATACTCCCAGATTTCATTTCGGAACTCTTTGCAATCCATTTTGTTTTAATCGCCCAAAATTATTTGTAGCCAACTTGGCCATCTCACTGATCACTCCTACTTCCAGATCATTCATAAACAAAGTGAAAAACATTCTTCTCAATACAGATCCCTGTGGGACTCTATATCCTTCTTTTGGGAGAATTTACCGTTTATTCCTACCCTTGGCATTTTGTTCGTTTACCAGTTACTCATCTAGAGCAGGACTCCTGATATTTCATAACCACTAAGCATGTGTGTTTTATGTCTGTTTCTGTGTGGTATTGAGGCAAATAAAAAGTATTCACTAATAAGCCCATTCCATACGGAATGGGCTTCCACGGGAGGTGGTTGAGGCCTCATCGGTGAGGGTGTTCAAAGACAGGCTAGACATGCACATGGTGAGCTGAGTGGGGCCAGCTGGAGCTGGGGGTCAGAGTAGATGATGATGATGATGATGATGATGATGATTATTATTATAACACTTCTATGCCGCCCCTTGCCGAAGCCTCGGGGCGGCTTACAACACAATAAAATACATTGAGATACAATATAGCATAATAAATTACCAGAAAATACAAAAATACCAAAAAATACATTGAGTCACAAACATCATAATATAAAATTAAAATTATCAGTATGAAATAAGTAAATAAATAATATAGGAGGGGAAAAGAGAAGGAAGAAGAAGTTGCCCTGGCCAGTTCATATATTTTAACAGTTAAAATGATGTTTAAATAAAAAGGTCTTTACCTGGCGCCGAAAAACCAGTAACGACGGTGCCAGGCGGACCTCTTTGGGGAGTGAGTTCCATAGGTTGGGCGCCACCGCAGAGAAAGCCCTCCTCCGAGTACTTACTCTCCTAGCCCCTTCTGACTCACTTTGTTTCTATGTTTCTGTAAACAGATGTCTCTTAATCCAGGCTAGTTCATTCCACATTTTGCTTGTGAGAGAGAAACCCCAGACTCTCATAAATTCAACAGAATGAAAAGAGAGCATACAAAGTGTGCTCGCACATCATATGAAACCTTTCGTTTCTCAGAACTTCTTACAGCTTCTGTCTACCTGGATGGAAGCTCACCATAAAGTTAATTCATGTGAAAGTACCATCTTGGAGTAACTTGTACAACCTGATCAACAACCTGGAAAAGTCAAACCATTTTATTTTGAGCCATATGAAATCCTATTGACATCTATAGTACCAGTGTAAATTATTTGGTTTCATCCACTTTGACTTCCAGACTGAACTTTCACATATTAATGAGCTTTTCTCTTTAGACTGGAATTTTTCTTAGAGAGAGGGACAGATGAGAGGTCCTTAGGGTTAGCCCAGATCTGCGTGCCTATGGATTTTGGAGTAAGCCTCATGAAAATCAGTGGGGCTTATTCCAGATTAAACATGTCTAGAGGGAGGTTGTATGAGGGAATAATTGCACTATAAAATCCTGGTCTACTGAAAACTCATTCATAACTTCCACTTTAAAATAGTATCTGAATATAGTATTTTTAACACAGGATGTATTTGTAATGCAGGCTATTCGTTGATGAGCTATAATGAGCTAGCATAATTCTCAAGCTTGTTTAGTTAAAGTGTGGATAAAATAAAAGATTTAAAATTAGTTTTTGATAAATCGTAAGCGCAACACAAAATTCCTCTCATTTAAAAATAATATAGTTTACCCACTCCTACAGTCCCCTAAAAATGAAGTTACAAGTCAAATACGGGTATGCCTTTTGGGAGACTTTCTCTCAGGCTGGAGAGAGCCGTTTTCGTAGCTACCAGTTCTTGCTTCATGAAAGTTCTGAGTTTTATTTTCAGCTTCTGTAAGTATATATCCTCAATGATGTCGTGAAGTGACATGCTTTAGTGATCAGCTTGTGCCACTGTTTAAGAAGGACATGTGAAACTGTCCATTGCCAACCTGATTTAAATTATGATTCAGATTTAAGTTTTCCCTTGATGATTTAATTCAACGATGATTTAATCCACCCTGCTTGGTTGCTTGTGACAAAGGCAGGATGGCTCAGGGTGAGGATTTGCCATTAAACTTCACGGATGTGCTTGTTCTTGTACCGGCCTTTCATACAGAGGCATCACAAAGCTTTGCCACATTTTACTTACGGGTGTTCATTCAAACCAACGTGGAGACAGAAACCATTTTCAAGAGAGTTAAAAGTAGACACAGAGGCATTCTTGCCCATGCTGCATGCAGTCATTTCTGTATCACATCGATAGGCCTGATTCAACTAAGCTGCAAAATCTCTCAGACACAGTAATGATGCATAACAGGGTGGACAGAAACCTGATTTTTTCAAAAAAAGGATTTTTAAAATTTAAATTGGATTATTTAAAAAATGAAATACTTTTTGAGGTAAAATCTATCTAATGATACTTCTCTGTTTAAAATACATTATAGTCCAAAGGTTATTCATCATGAAATAAGGATTAGTTTTTAATTATGTAGCATGAGACTGTATATTCATGCAATCTGTTTAAATTCATTACTAAATGAATTCTATTAATCCATTTGCAAAGTCGTGCTCTTCCAGAGGCGTTTGTAATGTCCACGCTGATGCTTCTGATCAAAGAATACCGCAAGGATTAAATGGAGAAAGGATGCAGGATACCTGGATTTCAGAAGAATCCGTCTAACGGCAAATCAAAAAGCAAATGAATTTGCTGTGAGATCATTATATTTTTGGTTAAGAGCAAAGGTTCGAAGGATATCTCTAAGTGCACTTTTGAACTTAAACCAAGTTCTTAACTCGGACATTGAATATGTTCCCAGCAGCTGCTCTTGCTTGCTGTTCTTTGTAACAGCATGAAAGGTGTAAGTATTGAAGCTGGCAACAACAGTGCCAAGTCTGGAAAAAGTCAGGCAACTTGGAAGAGTCAGCTTTGTGCTGGGAATAGCTTAACTTTTTCCCAGCCGTCTCCATGGTGTCCTATAAATATCCTTTCATCATATCCCTTACATCCTCGCTGCTCCTCAGGTTACTCAAGCGCCTGTTCAATACATCACGTGATTCTTTCACGCCCACCCCCAACCAATCAGTTATAGTTACTTTTAAAAAGGGGGAAGTTATCTGAAGCACAACAAATTAGAAACACACCCAGCCCACCCCCTGTGTATGGAGATTGCCCCTTGTCTCAAGTCAGGGGTCGGTGAAGCAAGCTACCTTGCATTGCTTCAGGTGCCATTGGACAACCCGATGAGAGGTGCTCAGGCAGGCAAACATGCCTCTAGTCTGCAATCTTATATCAAAGAGTAAAATTATGCCCGTAAATCATGCAGTATTTCAGAAGTATAGACATGTAGTGTGGTGTGGTTAAGAGCATGGGACTGGGACTTAGACGATCTGGGTTCAAGTCCCCACTCAGCCATGGAGCCAACTGGGTGACTTTGGGCCAGTCACAGACTCTCAGCCCAACCTATCTCACAGGGTTGTTGTTGTGGGGATAAGATGGAGGAGGAGAATGATGTAAGCTGCCTTGAGCCCTTTGTAGGAAAAAGGCAGGATAGAAATCGAAAAATAGTAAATAAATGTACACCATAGTGTCAACAAATCATCTCGTTTAGTCTGCAGCATGACTTTTAGGCCCTCGTCTTGATATAATATTGACCAGGAAATCTTGCATCCAAGATTAAATGTTCAGGATGACAATTAACTTTTTTATTCTGCCTATTACATCTCCTGTGTGTGGAAGCTGCGATGCAAGCATGTTCAAAGTCATTCTCTTTAGAGACGTTGGGGGAGACACAATTTCTAAGAGTAGCTGAAATCCTGGGAAATTGCAGGTTTGAAATTGAAAAAAAGGAGAATAAATGGAAGAAGAAACATTGTAAAAAGAAACACAGTCCTCTTGCTTCAGCCCACCAAAATTATTTCTAGCTCGTAGTTTGTAAGTCAGACTTTTTGTATGAGGCAAGCAGATGTATTCCTGTATTATGGGCCACAGCGCAGAGCACAGGATGACTAACTCTAAGTTGGTAGAACTGTTCAGTTTTGCTTCCCCAGATGACAGCTCGCTTCCACCCCTCGCATTCACCAATTGCATGAGTTTCAGAGGCGCTGTTTCTTACAAACTGTGTGCATGTAGCTTTTGGGTCAGGTGGAAGGAAAGCAAGACAAAATAGGAAAGTGTGGTTTGTTCATAGGAAAACACAATGCTTTGCTTGTTTTCAGCACATAGGCTGTATGCAATGTTAGTTAATCTTAAGTCCCATTCATTTCCATGGGTCTACTGTAAGTAGGACTCATGCTGAATGCAAAGAAAGTTCCAGCAATTAGAGCGGGCATCTGTCTCCTGTGAAACTACTACTTTTTTTTCGTGTTCCTAGTTTTTAACTACATTCCACATAAGATAGGAAAGGAAAGGCACCCATAAAACTTAATTTTGAACTCACCTAGTCTATAGCCTACTTTCCTTTGTGGGTGAAAAGTCACCTCTTAATGTGACAGATATGTCTGTCATCTCAGATGGAGTACTGTAGCACCTCTTATTCATTTAATTATATGCTCTTAATGAATAATGGAGCCAATGAGCCCTTGGATAATAGAGAAATATCCACTTGCATTGATTTTCATCTTGCTATATGTTACCACATCTTGTACACTGGGCAAAAAATAACCGAGTACTCTGTCTTCAGAGTGGCATTTGATGGTACCCTCTGACACTTCATGCCCATGTATACAAAAGCTGTGTGCTTGTTGCAACATTAAGTTAATCACACCATTTCAGAAAGCAGCTATGCTCAGATATATTTTTATAAAACATTTGATGCCAGGACCTCTATGCTATATTTCTTTTAAGTAGAAAGCAGTGTCTGAACTCCCTTCAGCAATGGAGATTTAGGAAGATGTTGCAATAAAACTAATATCCAGGGAAATGATGGGGTTATTTTTCCTGGGTTTAAGAAGAGCTGGTCAAGAAATTACTTTCTCTATGCTGCTGCAATTGCTTAGAGATGCTACATCTTCAGCATAACATGTATATCTTCATACGTCCATGCATACCATGTAATAAAAAAATTATCACCTGTTGAATTTCGCCACAGTGCTAATGGCAACCATTAGTGGAGGCAAAATGATGAGCAAGCTCCTTATGTGGCAATACTTGTCAGATCCTCTTGCTCATGTTCCTGTTCTACCAGAACCTGCATATTTACCAGAGCCAGGTGCAGAAGATACAACCTTAAGATGAAAGAACAGAGTATGTCTCAGCACATTCTAGCCCAGCCACATGTAGAACTGAATGCACTCTCAGTCTTTTAATGCAGAGGTCCCCACCTTATTCCAAGCTTTCTTCATTTCAGAGCCTAAATTCAGTAGAAAAGGTGCTGAACATTTGGGATCAGACACCTGGGCTGAATCTCCTACAAATCTATCAGAGATCTACCACTAGGTCTCCATCCACTTTTTGCCCATCCCATTAATCTAAGGAATGTGTTAAAAATGTGCTGATTTTACTGTAGCTTTATATATGTTTTACTATACATTTTACTGTAAGTCACCTTGTGATACGCTCTGAAAAGGGAGGCATAAATCCATCAAAGGGTTCTTTAAGGGAGCAATCCTATGGCTGCTGAGTGCTCTCTAGAAGGCCAAAGGCAAATTCAGAGCTTCAGCTCTGACCTGGGAAAGCACTCTGAGCTCCGAGCATGGCTCTGCGTTTGGAGCCCTCCCACTCTGCCCTTGCACGTGGCACTGGCGGGAGAGGGAGCAGAGGAGCAGACTCTGCTGGGGTACACTGAGCGGAGCAGTCGCCGCTTGTCGTCTTCCCACCTTCCCTTGGATGCCAGTAATTCTCTGAGTCCAGAGGATTGTAGGCAGCCTCCCTGGGGGGCACTCTACATGGTTCAGACGTAAGCCCCACTTGGGTTCTTTGCAGTGTAAGCCTGGGCTTATTTACTTGGGAAGAAATTGGAGGATTTATGAGGCTGGAGGGCCAACTTTGCCCATGCTCTGTCTTGAGCAGGGGTGGGTAGCATGGTTCCTCAGAGCTCTCTTGTTCCTGCTAGACCAAGCCTTTTCTTGGTGTCTGCCAAGCTGTTCTTTCTCTCCCACTGAACACCCACCCACCTGGCAGCTGGGATCACTTGCAATACATTTTTGCTGATGCCAAAAAACTGTGGGTTGAGAAGTAGAGTCGAGTGTTGTGATTCTGCCTTGCACTCAGTCTTTAGGGCTGTCATTTGGCCAGTGGCTGCCTGCCATCGCCACCATTTCATCACGGTGCCCAGGACAATTTCCCAATTTGTCAAATGGACCTGTGGCCCCGAAAAGGTGTATACGTCAGCCCTCGAGTGTAGTCATTCTCCTTGCGCCTGTGAGTGTGATGGAAGTGACAGACATTCTGAGTTGCTTGGCCACACAAAAACATTTTTTTTAAAAATCCTAACAATTGTCTGCACCCTCAATTTTTATTTAGGTCGTTGTGCAGGTCTCTTCTAAGCAGGTGTCCACAATGGCATGTTTACAGTGCCAGTGGCTATGTCAGGGCTCCACCATTGCCATCACCTTAGCGCAGAACTGGGA
The DNA here is from genome assembly GCF_004798865.1 of Varanus komodoensis. Taxonomy (NCBI): domain Eukaryota; kingdom Metazoa; phylum Chordata; class Lepidosauria; order Squamata; family Varanidae; genus Varanus; species Varanus komodoensis. The sequence continues at coordinate 17,150,594 of NW_025335550.1, read as the reverse complement.
TTTTGACAGTGGGAAAGTCTATCCAGGAGAAGCAAGCTTGGAGGCAGGCACAGCCTTAGGGTAATAGTTCACCGCAGAAATTATACAAACTCAGCTAATGTGCGAGGTCTGACTATGAGCCATCCGTGCTGGTGACTCTTGGGAAATTCTCCGAAGGGCTTTCACATTTACGAAACCCCCAATTTTTTTCCACTGTGGTTTCCCTATTCTTGTTTTTCTTTTTGCAGATATCCCTCTCATTATATGTTCCTCATACTAGGGTGGAATTGTGCCTGACTTTTTGGAGAGATCTCTCCTCAAGGTTTAGATAAGCGGTTGTACATTTATCGCTTAATTATCTTTCACTTTTAATAGCTTGTAATTTAACGGGATAATTTCATTTCTCATGGTGCCTGTATTGGATGAGTACTGGGAAAGCGGGAAAGCAGAACTGGAGTCAGTTAAGGTACTAGAAAATGGAGGGCTGAAAATGTTTTCAGTTGAAATTAGTATTAAATACTGAATACCAGCCCTGAATTCATTTCTATGCAGATAGAAGACTTTCACTCAAAATAGCTTTGCTACCAAGAGTTGGTGGTAGAAAAATTGGGAGAATTTACTGCTCTGAAAAATGTTCAGGCCAAGTCTCTTTCCTTACCACTTACTGAGAAAAGTAATATTGGCAATTTGAGTTAAGTAATGAAAATAGATACATGATTACCATGCATTTAAAGTGTGATTGCCCACCCACTAGCAACCAGAATACATTGAGCAGGGCCCACTCTAAGATAATTACACTTTAGTCTCAATGAAACCAGTGTGGCATATTAGTAGTGACTGAAGTCCCACTGACTTACATGAAACCTACTTAAGAGGCGACTATGCAAGTTTAGACTGAAAAATTGCGTACAGCTCCCAGCATGCCCCAGCCAGGGGTGATTAGGGCATTATGGGGGCAGTAGGCTGTTTTTCCCCCTTTATCCTTGCATATAATTGTGCCAGCCTGGATTCATTCCATTATTTAAAGCTGTAAAATCTGTATGTGTTTAGCAGGTTTTGCCTACTAAACCTCTAGATCTTTCCTGAAATCCATGACCCTGTGCTACAGGCTTTTTATCAAGTTAATCCCTGGAGTCCTGGTAAACTCATTGTGGGAGTCCTTGTAGCACGTTCCAAGGAAAGTCCAAAAATTCAGTCAGCTGCATTGATCCATATGAACAAACCAGTTCTAGTAGTTCAGTGAACAGGAACAGGTCCCTTGTACAGTTCAAGGGTATTAACTGCTCAGTCAAGACTAAACCACCTGAAATACTTTACATTTCAGATGGTTTAGTTCAAAATGGGGAATGCTGTATCCTTGCTGGGGAAATTCCTTTTCCTTCAGCTGCTGTGAAAGCTGCTGCTAAGCTGAGAGGGAACAAGGTGGAGAGGGGGGCAGACGGTCCAAGCCTCCTTTCTCGTAAGAAGTGTCTGTGCTAAGCCCCTTACTCGCCACCCATCGTTGCTTTCTGACAAGCCACAGACATGCTGTTTTCTGCGACACTTTTTCTTCTAGGCGAACACTGAAAATAATTCAGGTGTATGACTAGTATACAGTGACCCTGAGCAGAAAGACTAACTTGGGTTGACTGTGCTTTCTCGTAAACCTCAAACTCTCTTTGTCCTATACCTTGTTCTGGAGGAATTTGGCTATGTTGACTTAAACAGGTAATAGCTTCACATATTGATAGGATAGCTTAGGAAAACCTCCGAATACTTACTCCACTAGTAGAAAATTGTCACCACAGATAAAAGCGGCAGGTGGAAACAACAAGTGGACACTTTCATTGGGGCTTATTACTTCGTTGTATGAAAAAGCAAATACTAGCAATAAAAATATGAAAATGCCAAGCGTATGTGGCCTACTGTGGAAAATTATTTGCTGTGTTCTTATTTGCACCTTATGTGAATTATATAAGAGAATTCTATGTTGTGAACAGCCCAGAGAAGTATGGAAAAGTTGGGAAGTATGGAAGAGTTATAAATAAAAACAACCTGGGCAGGTTTGTGGGGTGGGGTGGTGGTGGTGGAATGTTTTAATGGTGTTATATTTCCATTGCTAAAAGTCTGCGACGCTTTAAAATAAGTACGTAAACACAAATACAGGCAGCGCATGTACAACTCCTCAGAGAAAACTGCTAGGAAAGCAGAGACTAAAACGTGACACAACATGTTAAAGATGTGATGTTTTTGTTTTAGTGCATCCGTAGGCATAGTTTTGACTATCCAAAAGTTTCTAGTAATCAAGATCCAGTGCTATCTACATACTGAATGCTTGCATTATTAATTTTATAGACGTACCATTTGAATCATTGTTAAGATTGCTGTTCATAATTGCAGAAGGTATTATCAGCAGGAGCTTTTTACTGCTGCTGAATGCCCTCATATGACCTGCCCCTGCAAAGACTTTTTGTTTTTTACTGTATTATGCTATTAGTATGCATTAGTATTGCATGGTGCCATAAATAATGAAACATCTTAATACAGAGAGGAAGTTATTCTATTTTGGTATATGTATATATTCAGGCAGAAAATATTCTGAAATTATTAGAATTTTTCTCAGAATTGTTATAAGACAGTCCAGAAATACTTCTGTGGAAGGATATGAAAGAAACGAGTTGTCCTCAGTATTTGTACACTGCCCAGTAACAAGCTTGCTGGGGGCTTACACGTAAATAAACACTAAATAACTTCACCTGTTTCCATTTTTTCAGATGGAACTAGAGTTGAGGGAGAGTGGAGAAATGGTTCCTAAAGCACTATAATTGTGTGATGTTCAATGACTGCCACTTCCCCTTCTCAGTTCGTCGCCATCGGCGTCACTGCCATTGTTACCTCTGCTGCCTTCTTGTCTGAGTGAGCCTCATGAATCAGGGTTTTATATAGAAAGCATTTGTGACTTGATGCTACACAGTCAGTCAAAACTGCTCCCATGACTAGAAGAAAACAAAGCCCCTTCTGAGTAAGGGAAGTATTTCTTGGATGATAGGAGTGATTCTAGCCAATGAGGACAAAATTGTATCTCTCACATGTATCTCTCTCATATTTTCTGAGGGTGAATGAAACTTATTTGAGAAGGGGCTGTATGTCATAAATAGCAAAAGAAAAAATATCCTTCTCCTTTGAAAGGAATCCCCAAAATATTGCCAAATATGAAAATATCCTCCCTCTTTTAGCTGAGGCTTACTGTTAATAGGAAAATGTGCTTTAGAAAAAGAAGGTAACAAACTGAATGGATGGCATCATATGCTTTGTTCTTAGAAACATAGAAACAGAACGAGTCAGAAGGGGCCTCCCGGGCCATCTAGTCTGACCTTCGGCACAAGCCGGCTCTGCTTACGACACGCCCACTATGTGCACGTCCAGCCTATCCTTGAACACCCGCACCGAGGGAGCCTCAACGACCTCTCGTGGAAGCCCATTCCACACCCTCGGGGTCCTAACTGTCAGGAAGTGCTTCCTGGCATCCAAATGGAACCTTGGTTCCCTGAGCTTTGCTCCGTTGGAGCGCCTCCTGCCTTCCTCTGCAGGGGAGAACAGGTCTCTACCCACCTCCGTGTGACATCCCCTCACATACCTGTATGTTGAGTAGGAAGACAGCTTTGGATCCTGGGGTGTTACATTTATTTGAAAGGTGTTCTACATTGTATCAGTCCTAGATTTCAGAGAAACAATAGGAATCTTCCATATTCATTAACATTTGATTGAAAGATTTATGCTTTAATGTATAGACAACTGTTTTCCGCTCTGCTACTCATTAACACACACATATACATAAGATATACACATCCACACACAAAGAGAAGAAAAAATACCAGACACACAGACTAAAACATCAGCCCTTACTGCAGCCTCCCCCAATCTGCTGCCTTCCATAAGTTTTGAGGTAACACCTCACATCGACCCTCACCAGCATAGCATGGTGGGAGTTGCAGTTCCAAATATCTGGAAGTCTCTGGGTTAGGGAAGGCTACAACTGGAGTTGTCCTCCAGTAGCATCTTCACATGCTATGTCCGTGGTGGCCAGTGTCCTTTAAAAGGGCTTACAAATCTATCCCAGGCCACGAAACCTTACATATGCCTGCATTCCGTCTTGCTTTCCCTTGATGCTGGCCACAGCGTTTGTCTGGTAAGCAACAGTGCAGTGAGTCAAAAGTGTGTGGAAACACAGGCCTGAATCTCTGGCATAATGAGACCTGTTGGCCTCCCTGTTCCTGTCCAGTTGTGCTGACCACATATTTTTACCTGTTCATTTAAAATGTAAATAGAGCATTTTTTCCTGCACTGTTAAATTGGCTCATCAGTAAGTGGTGCAAAGATCCTGAGTAAAACAATATTCATTTCTATAAAAGCAGTCATGGTTGCAAGTCACAGAGAGCTCATAATGTGCCAAAAGGAAGAAAAGTGGCTAATTCTCAGCTGCACACAGAGAAAAGGTGATAGAGAGCATAAGCTTTGGGTGTCCAGAGCTCAGTGGCAGACAGCCGCTTTACAGGCAGAAAGACAAAGCCTTTCATTCCTATGGAGTTCCAGTTCAAAGGTCTCAATGACTGAGAGTGGCACCTGTAAGCATAACATCTGACACTCAGAAGAGGACTTGGGCATAGACAACCTGGTGCCCTCCAGATGTTTTGCATGAGAACTCCCACAAATTCCAGCCAGCATGCTCAACAGTGGTGGGTTGTGGGAGTTACAGTCCAAAAGAGCTGGATAGAACCATGTTTCTTGCCCCTGGGACAGATAACCTTGGATGATTTGGGCCAGTACTGAGATTCTGTGTCAGACAAATTCATATGTTTTTTCATCCCAGGCACTGCTTAAGCTCATCTCTTTACCTGCTGTCCTTTACCTGGTGTTTTGGAAGACAACTTCCAGCATTCCAGACCTCTCTTGGGACACCAGTGATAGGAGTTGTAGGGCAGCTGCTTTGGCAGTTCAGAAAACAGAAGTTAAACCAACTACATTGACAGTCAGCTGCTAGTTTAGGTGGACAAACATCCTGGGTCTTGCATAAGAATTGTTGGCAAAATCTGCCAGCCTGCCACTTGCTTATGCGAGTCCAACAACCAGCTGTCTGTTTTCTTTGACTTTTACGCTAAAGGCGAAATCCTGCAGGTTCCCAATGTTGTCCGAGGGTGGCATAGGATTCTGCAGTGCCCTGTCTCTGAAATCCTGTGACCTCAGAGCTGGGACTCCAAAGGATGAACTTGTGCCCGCCTGCCTCCTGCAGGCTGCCTTTTTGAGAGCAAAGAAAGGTGTTCCAGGGGGCAGAGAGGGGGAAACAGTGGCTGAAGGTTGTTGCCATTTGCTGTCAGGACCCCTTCCGCTTCCCAGGTTTCTTCTAGACAGCTGAACATGCTTCCATTGGGCCTCACTCTGTGCATTGCATTTGTGACTTCAAAAGCTTGTATACATCTGCAGTGGAGAATGGTAGTTGGACCCCAAATTCACTTTCTGAATTCTTCCCTGCCCTTTTGCCGTTTGTAGAAAGAGTGTTCTTGGATGAGTGGTGGGGGACGGCGGTGGTGTTCCTGTTTTATCTTCAAAGGGCAAGGAAAGGGGAATGTATTGGCCACCGCTGGGCAATAGGAATGTTGTATGGAGAAGTTTGCTTCCTAAGGTGCATTCATAGTGCTTTATGTTTGCTCCTCACTCTAATCTTAACTGTGGTTCAGTTCTTTGTGTTAGTTAAAACTAGGCAAGAAAAAGTCTAGTCTAAGCTGTTTAACTCATCTGTGTGTGTGTGTGTGTGTGTGTGTGTGTAAGCTTCTCCCCAACATTTACATCCTAGTTTAGGCATGTTTCGAGGAAACTGTTATCAAGCACTTCTTTCTACTTACTGTAGAGAGTAGCTATTAACATTTCTAGCTCTCACACAATTGGCCCCATTCGAATCACTTTGCTGTACACTGAGTTTTCTTTCTATCTGTCTTGCAGGTTTCTTTATGGTAACATCTGTGTTTTTCTTTCTAGGCCAAGCCACCTTCAAAGAAGAGCTGGACATTAATGCTGCAGAAGTTTGACAAGGTTTTTCTTTATTCAGAGCTGGAGGGGAGGCAAGATGTTGGCATAGCTGATGAACTGAGAACCTGCTATGCCAACATATTGCCCTCTTTCCTATCTGCTTGCTACAAAAGTTCAAGACACTGGAGGCCTTCCAAAATCTTTCCTTTTTTAAATTCATGTTTGCATCCAGGGAGAGTTGCACTTGGAAAACATCAAGTGACGAATGTCTTAAAGAAACACAGATTTGGTTTGTTGTTGCTATTTGGGTCGGTTTGCTTATGTTTGAAAACCCAAATGTTTGGAAACTTAAGATAAAAATTATTGTAACAAATAGATTATGTGCTGGTTTTCTGTAAATGCATATCTTTGACACAGGTAGCCTTATTAACAGAATTCCAAACAAACCAACATCACACATGTCACTTTGAAGTCACCTGATCAGTTAGCGGTGGGGGGGGGGAGAGAGAGATGCTCACAGAAGCTGAGTTCTTAGGAATTGTATCAAACTATGGTGGTCAACCATTTCTTTGTTGAGGGCTGCATTTCCTTGGGTGATCTCTTTTTGGGGTGGGAGAGAATAAAGGCCAATAGCGGATGGGCCCCTAACCAAAAGTGGGCAGGGTCCCTTCTCCCCCATTTTCTCTCCCCCCCCCCGATCCCTTCCCTCTGCCTTCCCACTTAGCAGCATGGCAGATGGTTCTGTTGCAGGGGCCTGAACTGACATGCTAACTGGAAAAGGGCATGCGGAGGCTGCCTCAGTCACTGGAAGGGAGATGATGCAAGCGAAGGCAGCTGCGTTCATGGCACTTCACAGAGCAAATGTGCGTGGCAAGCCTCCCCGTCTTGCAGCGCACCTCAGAGCACCGTATTCATCACCTTCTGTCTGAATAACCAGGATCTGCACCTGCAGTCAGAGATATTTATATCCCACACAGAATATAGGGCCAGCAGCTGAGACAATGAATCACCTGTGTTGGCCTGAGTACGATGTAAGGGCAGTTTAAAACAGAACACAGTTTATTCTAAATGCTCATGCGCTATTTATAGTTGAGCAGGATCAGGCTGAAAACAGGTGACTTTCCAGGTCTAGGCTCTTGTGGATAGCCAAGGTTGAGCTCTTCTGGTTTCTCAATAGCACATCTCTGTGTATGTTTATGCAGAAACAAACCACACTGTTTTCAGTGGGGTCTGCAGCTCAGTAAATGTTTTAGGACTGAATGGAGTTTTTAAGACTGAGTGGAGTTAATGCACACATACCTACTCCAGGGGGTTGTGTATGCACACCTTAATGAATGCAGTTTTGCAGGCACAGCAACTCAGAATTCATCCAGGGTTGAACTTCTGCTGTTTGTATATTTGCCTGATCTGATCCCAATCCCAAAAGGGCATTTAAGAGGAGCTTCATCAGGCTACAGCCAGAGTTTTTATCGTGCAATGGTTTTGCTTCATTCACAGCATCTTGTAGGCACCACAGTCTTCAATTTGCAATGCACTGCCATCCGTTAAGGATGGAAAGATGGAAAGGACAGAAAGACGTAGTAGCTGCATGTGGCTTTTTGATAGAAGTGCTAGACGCACTTGGTCTAGAAGCAATTTCTGCCTTTTACAAGCTCTTCTCCTCTCCCAAACAATGAATGAAAGATGACAGCATTAAAGTTCTCTATCTGAAAACAAGATGCTGTTCACATGTCCCCCATTTTACCTTGTTGGGAAACTGAGTAATAAAGGGCAATATACAGGGATAGCTGAGAAATGCTGAAAGTTGCAAGACCTTTCTTCTGTCTAAGCATGCACAGGATTGCACCTTTAATAATGTACATTGGATCTGTATTTATGGACAAGCTGGGCCAGGCTAAGCCAATACCCCAGTCAGGTTTTCTATTTTGTTTTTAATTTTACGGAATTGGTGAGTGGAATAGCATAACAAATCTAGCTTGGATTTTTTAAAAAACCTTATGAACAGGTTAAGGAAAGATCTCCCACATTCAGCTTGGATTGTATTGTAGGCAGAATTTGATAACAATGCTCTGCTACATGAAGCTTCCAGTGATGTAAAAAGCGCTACTAGATAGGGGGGATTTGCACAGGTAGGGACCTTTTGAAACAATGAGGCACCTGTCCATCTTTCCCTGTTTCTGTATTGGCTCTTCCTATGCCAGTGGCCTTCTGTGATAGCCAACAAAGCTATTACTCTCTGGCCTGCATTAGGTGCAGATCTGTGCTATCTAATTCCAAGGCATCTAGTATTGATTTGGTTCTACATTGTCATTTGTTAAATGCTTTCAGCAGAGGTTAAAAAAAAAAACTGGGTTGAAGGGAGAGGCACAGCCGTCCTACTGATTTAATGTTTAATAGTCCAAGCAGCACAACTGAGCCAAAGACAGGTTAAGGGTGGGCATTGAGAGTTTCTAGAATGTCTCCCATTTCATTCCCTTCCTGAAATACAGGATTTTAGTGGGGGCACTTCCACCTGCCTGGAATGGCTGCCCACTGAGGCAGTGAGGAAACCAAGAGTCCAGCCAGGGCCTGGTCACTGGGAAAAGGAGGCTGATAACATGGTAGAATGAAGTTGTGAGTCAGTATGTGATGTAAAGACAGAAGAAGCCAATCAATAATAAAATCACACAATAATGTGTTTACTTGTTTTTTCCCCAGACTAAAAGCATTTAAAAATCTGTGGAATGTAACCTTCTCTCCCAAAGTCTAGTAATAAAGACTAATATGCAAACTTCAGACAAACTTCCATGTGACTACAGGATCCATTGCTATTTGGTGTGTTCAGTTCATTTCTACCTTTTGGGTGGTTCTGTCTTAAAAGCTTCTGCCAACAAGTTGTTTGTCTTTTAACCTGTGAAGAAGGTTCTGAATTAAACCAGGTTGAAATTTGCACAGAATAAAACATGTATTTCTAGCCTCCTGAGATGTGGTCCATCTGGTGTTTTTATACAGGAAATGTTCCAGTTTTCCATTGGTGTACTTACTGAAGCATTACTGCAGTGTTGTGTAGCCATGCTTTTGTTATATATACATTGTCCCATGGGGAAAGCCCATGAGATTCCATGTTCTTTTATAAACTCCTGAATAAATAGTTGCTTCTTGTATTTTTGAGGCCACCCCAAACTCCCTTGCATCAGAAGGCTCAGTGGACATTTCTTCCCTTCCTCATCCTGGCATCCTGTGACTGACCTGTCTTCCAGCAGTAGTGAGTGTGCTTGCGTGTCTGTGCAAAAGCTTCCACAATCATGTGGAGTGTGGCTGTTACATGTAGGATCCTCCTAGGGGTGAATCTTGTCAAAGTGTCTAGTAGGCCAAGCTGTTTGTCAAAATGAGAGTGCCTGTATCAACCTGCAGACTCTTTGTGTGTGTGTGTGTGTGTGTGTGTGTGTGTGTGTGTGAGAGAGAGAGAGAGAGAGAGAGAGAGAGAGAGAGAGAGAGAGAGAGAGAGAGAGAGAGAGACTCAAGAGAACAGAATTAAAAGCTCTGTCTGTTATCTATTTATTTTACCTAAGAAGAGAAGCACAACTAACCGCGGGAGGCTGAGGGCAAATGCAGCTGCAAAGCTGTCTCCACTGCAGTCAGCAAAGCTCTTAACTCAATGCTTCAACGTCTCTGCATGCACGAAGGCTGATGTTCAAGAGCACCAGGACAGACGTGTTGCTACCGCCTCACGTGCACTGCTTCTCAAGGCCGCCAGTTCACATGTTCGTTTGTTCGTTCAGCCGCCACAGGCCGCACACAGAGGGGCGACTTCATGATGTGCCTTCCCCGAGGGAGGAAAAGTGATCACAGAAGGTTCCTCCGCTTGATTCCCCTCTCCCTTTGCCCTGCTCTCCACACCAGTGCAAATCCTGTCCAGCAGGGTCTCCTGACTCTCTGCAGCAGTTTCGGGGCTAGAGGGAGCATTGTGGAAAGGAGAGAGTATCTGTCGCAGTGCATCGGAGTTCAATCTGAATTGATCCCCAAGTGAGTCATTCTGCATTTGTGACCTGGCCAGCAAGTGCTGACTCAAAGGGATTGAGGTAATGCAAGAGTGAGAGAGAGAAAGAAAGAAAGAAAAGATCAAAACCATGTTTGAAGGAAGTTGTGAGCAAAAATATGCTGAATCAAAAGTAGTTTTAAAGGTTCCCACACACGGTCCTTGATTTTATCTTTAAAGACACAGTTTTGGGCATGTTCAAACCAAAAGGTGTCCTGCAGTTCTTCTCACTTTCCAGCCAGCCATGCTAAACACACACAGGATAGGATTGTGCCCAAGATTTCTTCCTGCTGAAATCAAGATGTCATGCTGGCTGGGTCATAACTATGATTTTTAATTCTTTTCTCTTTGGCAAAGGTCTGAAATTTCAAGACAAGGGGCATCATAAACATGAATTATGTGTAAACACATAGAAGGATAAAATAAAAGCTGTCAAGAGGGAAAGTATTTTAAGAAAATTTCCAAGGGCCATTAGAAGCATAAAGTTCTGCAAACACTCCCAAGGAAGGCTCCTGGTCAATGAGCAAAGTAAGCTATTAACAGAAGATAACAAAGGGAGCCAACTGGTTGCAGCTCTGCTGGCTTTCCGTTTTCTCAAGGAAAGTCAATAGCACTTAGGAAGATGAACTCATACCAAAAGGAGCAACAGCAAGGGAGTTACGAGAATCCCCTCCTTGCCTTAAGTGATCCTGGCCAGCAGGTCTGAGCAGCAGTCATCTTTTGTAAAAAAGTTTTTTAAAAGAGCAAGGCAAACATGCTTCCCTTCAGAAGCTGGAAGTCCAACCCCCTTCCTTTCTGTGGTAGCCTCTGCTGTCTCTATTGGTCTAAGATCATAAGAGGTTGGCTGGCCAAACCATCTTAAGGGTGGGGGGGGGGGGNCCTCAGC
>NW_025335550.1:16969339-16977067 GCF_004798865.1 Varanus komodoensis | reverse complement strand
GAAGATCCATCAGCAGAGGAGTAATGGGGAAATTATCCCCCACACTTAAGTACTGCACAGGAAATGCCAGCAGAGGCTCATCTCTCCATGTTCTGGGGCTGACTTTACTACTGTGCCCCTCAGGCAGGGCTTCATCATGACAGGAGCAGCCTTGGTATGGGGTGGGAAGGGGATCCTTAATCAGTCCTCCTCTGGAACTTTCATTCCCCCTTCTATCAGACACCTAATACGATAAGTTGATTCCACTCCCATATTTCTTGCTTTTGGGGAAGTGTTCTGTCCTCAATACCTCCTGAGGAATGAAAGGTGGAACATTTCAAACCATCACTATGACTTGTTTGGAGAGAGTATACCCCAGGCGAAAGGAAGAGACAAGGGGGCACAGGTTTCAAAAGGAATGGGGATTTTGACCACCTCTCTTCTCCCTTCCAGCTTGAATTGCTCTCGGTGCTTATGCGTGGCCAGGTGACCACAACTGGCAGTGGAGTATGGTGCAAAGGTCCTCCACTCTTGGACTGTGTGCCATCTTTCTGGAAAGAGAACTGCTGCTCTTCTCCACACTCCTTCTTCGCTTCTTGAATGGTTCCACTTCACAGTTTTGAAATCTGCAATGCTCCCCTGAAGTCATGTGCAAGATGCAGAGCTCCAGAAGGGCAAAGAAGCCATCTTGGAATGGTGCAAGTCACCCAAAGGCAGAGGACTGTCCAGTGCAGAGTTTCTGAGAGGCCATTTAAAGTCAACCATCTCTAGATGCTCTGTCTGTCTTTGAGTACTATTGCAGTTGGATTGCTCGTCATCTACGTATCTCTGTGTTTATTTATGTATTCATTATCATTAATTTAGTTATTTATTATTTATTTCCTTCTGTATTGAATATGGTCAGGTTGAGATCCTTGGAGGGTTTGCAGTGAAGGGAATCCATGCCTCCCAAGTTGATCTAGCTGTGGCAGGTGCGCCTGCTGCACCTGTCACTGGTCCACTTGGCTCATTTCCCTTATCGAATGCAATAAAGCACGTTTGTGAGCGCAGTGCTGCATCTTGAGTCTGGTTCCTTTGTATCGTTTCTGGTCCCTTCAACCATTGGGCAAATTGGACAGTGCTTCCTTTTGGAAAGTGAAGCTCTGGGCTGGGCAGCTGCTCGGCGTTCCACACTTCCCACGATTTCCTATGCCAGGAATTCTAGCATACATTGGACTGTGACCTTATTTAAATGTATTTATCCATGTTCTTACATCTCAATTTATTCATGTTCTTACATCTCAGTCTTATTACATCAGCTAAGTGAAATTTCAGTCCCAGAATGTCTATATAAACACTCAGTCTGACGACATAAAGTGGATCCATTGGATCTCTGAAGTGAGAAAGTGAGGGGTGGAGCAGACAGTGGTCAATGATATCTTTTTCCTTCACATAATGAGATGTTGAACTGGTTGATTTCTAGTTCAACCAGTTGATTTCTAGGTATCACACTCGATTGACATGAAGCCTTGATGCATCAAGGCAGCTATGGCCAAATGCTTGCTGCTGAGAACACGCCTTGACATCTTGTACATAGTGCTGGGGGTGCAGCAAAGCTATGGATTCTCCTGAAGACAAATGCCCAACCCTGCTGGTCTCTGGGGCCAGAACACGCTCCATTTTTATGGAGATCTCTGCTCTGTGAAAGCTAGCAGTTTACAGAAACCAAAAGCAAAACAACTGCTGTTCTCTGTTCCATGTTGTCTCTAACTAACTTGCTTCACTGACTTTAAAGAGCAGGACGCCATTTTGAAATCTGTAATGCTATATTAGAGCTGGTACTGAAACTGAATGAAGAAAGGAAGAAAGAAACATGCAGGAAAAAGAACAACAACAACAAGATCAACTCTTTCAAGGTGATCAAGCTGACAACTGGAGAAGAACTGATATTGTCCCCATCTTAGAAATGAATCTAAGTTTCAGCAGATGGATACTGAGTAAGGAGTATCCAGTGCTAGGTAACCAAAGCACCAGTTCTTTCAGTCAGTCTACTCTAAGTATTGCTAATAGACAAGCAGTCCCTCCCTCCCTCCCTCTTTCAAGTCCTCTACCATTACAGGTATAAACTGCACTGTACAAACTACCTGTGTTCAGCACGCTGAATGTCACTGATTCTGGAAGCCTGTATCTGCAAGGCCAGGATGGAGATGTTGGCTAGTTAAGGACCGTAGATACAATACAATGTAAGGCAAAATGTTCCTGTTTGAAGAATGTAGAGCACACTGAACATAGTCCTGTTTCAGTTTTCATATGAATCGCCTCATGACATTGAGAGAATGTTCTGCATGCTTTCGGAACTGCAGTTCACAGTCACAGAAGTCATGAATGCAATGAAGTCAGGAAGATTTGCACTTAGTTAGCATTAGTTATGTACTGCATCCCATGCTAGATATTCTGTGCACAAGTTTATAGATGGAGAGCCTTCTGAAACCACCTGAATGGCCACAGGATTGTTCAAAGTCCCCAAAGAGGATATGTGCACTTCTGGGAGTGAAGAATTGTGGGAGCAGAATAAATGCCTCATGTACAGATGTGCTAAACATGTCGCCTTGGAGAAGAAGAGAAGGAGGCTGAGGGGTCTCCAGTGCTTGTCTTCTCTCCTTTTTGCCTCCCCTCCCCACCCACAAAATGCCTTCTCCTGGAGTGTGCTTGCAACCTCCAAGAAGCAGTGGGAGAAAATAATCCCTTGACTTGATTATTTCTTTGATCTGTTCCAATTAAGTTTTGTTTATCTGAGTTTTTTCTCAAGTTAAGTGTAGCACTGCAAATTTCAAAACCACACCTTCTTTTTCTAAAACTCATTTTAAAAGCAAGTGACCAACCACTGACATGCAATAGGAAACAGCAGCTGTTTGTCTTCCTAGAAATGGTTTAGTGGAGAAAAACAGTGATAGCTGAATGATGTGGGTACCTTCTTTGAGCTGCAGTTGCATTCATCTCTTTTCATTGTATCAGTGGCTTCTATAAGTTCCAGCTGAATGGAGAGCAAGCAAAGTTCTGCGCTGGATGAAGAATGGGTGGGCCAAGACCACTGATGCACGAGGAAAGCCATAAAGGGATAATAAACTGGTGGATTTTCACAAAATGGGCTCCTGGATTTCAGTTCTTTAGCCCTCTGCTGGTTCCGATTTGCTGAGCTCATGAGCTTCCATATTTAGGGTGGGCCAAACATGAGAGGGAGTCCACAAATTCTAGAGGAACAAATTCCACTGGGATCCATCCAATCTCTACCCAAGCAAACTACCTCTATATTCAGAAATATGCACTAAGGCAACCCTAAGGGTGGTGTTGCTGACTGTTCACCCTTTCTGTCCAGTAGAAGGTAGTTTAAAGCCCCTGAACATGCATAAGGAACCAGGTTTTCCTAACCCAACTCTAACCTGAAGCTTAAACCAAAACTATAATTTCTATAAGTTCAGAAAATGTACAGAAAGTGAATATACAGGGAGGGATTTTTAATTGTCCGCTTTGTTTGCTCAGTCTATGCTATTTCCAATCCCATGAACCTGCAGAGGGACCTATGTTTTTCTAACTCTAACCCCACCTGAGTACCCAGATACAATCTCTCTACATCCAGATAAAATGCACAAGAGAACATGCTGGGGCTTAATAATGACCACTCATTTTGTTTGTCTAATGTAGGATGTTTCCAGGCCCATAGACATCCACAGGCACCACGGTATCCCTAAGCCTAACCTGAATGTGAGGCTTCACCCCAGTCTTAACACCCTGGCACAATCCCTCTATATTCAGACTACAGGCATGAAAGCTGCAATCAGCTTTCTTGTTGACCTCTCACTTTGTCCGCCCGATCTTGCCTATTTTCAAATCCAGCAGCAATCATAGCAACCCAGGTTCTCCCATCTTGAAATCAGACCTGAAGCTGAATCCAAACCCCCAGGGACAATTACTCTGCATTCAGCATTCAGACAAGTCCTGCGAGGGCAGCCATCAGGATGTTCTTGTTGACTGCTCACTCTTCCTACCAAGGTGCGGGTCATTCTGGACACATGCAGAAATTCAGCTTTAGTTAATGCCAGGGCTTTTTTTTTTTTTTTTTTTTGTCATAGAACGCACCGGAACAACGTTCCAGCACCTTTTTTCAACCGATTTTTCCACATGATTTTGAATCGCCCTGTTGGGCGTAGCAGGTCGGCGGCACAATAATTAAAATAGTGCATGAGGGCTGCTTGTGTGTCCCTGCTGGTTGTGATGGCGCTGCTCGGCTTTTGATGCTGCTCAGCTTGTGATTAGTTGTGTGATCGCACACTGAGTGCTTACTGTGGACAGTGACCATTATGTTTCATTACACAGTGTTGGTGTGTGTAGAGTGACTGGCTGCGTGCAAGAGATAAATAATTTCTTTATTTTAAAAAAGTTGGTGAATTGAAAATCTTTTTTAAATTTTTAGTGTAAAAGTGTGACCCCAAATTTAAAAATGAAAAAAAAAAAATACTAGCTACTTCTCAACCACTGGTCCTGCTAATAAAAGATTACTCTTAAAAAAAACCCCTAAATAAAAGATTAACAAGTTGTGAGTTCCGGCACCTTTTTTTTTTTTTTTTACAAAAAAAGCACTGGTTAATGCTAATCTAAAGCTTAACAAGAACCCCAGTGACCATATAAAATTTCTAAAGATTCCAGTAGCATTCACAAAGATGCACACAATGTGTTCCTGAGGATAGATTTTTGTCCAATCTAGGAAAGTTTGTCCAATCTAGACATACAGAAAGACTAAAGATTTCTTAGTTCTCACACTAACTTGAAGCTTAATCCCAGCTTTAACATCCAGGAAAATCCAAAATATTAAGAAAATATGCTCCAAGGCAGCCTTCTGGGGGTGCTTGTTGAGTATTCAATGCAATGTCATCAGTATAGGCTATCTCGAAGTCCATGGATATGTAGGAGGAACCCAGGTTTCCCAATCCAAACCCTAATCTGAAGCTGAACCCCCACCCTAACACCCAGATATAGTTGCAGTGTAGTCAGGCAACTCAGTCAAAGACAGTTCTTTTTCTGCCTATTAGAGGACGTTCCAAGGTATTCCAAGTTGTGCATGTGACCCGTGATGCTTCACAATCAACAGCCGACACACATTTTCAGTGTTTCCATTGGTTTATATTGTTCTAATCAGCAAACAAATCCAGCCATCTTGCCGATAGCCACAGGTTTTCATTGGAATCTCATTTGCAATTTTCAATCAATCTGAGATGGCAGCAAATATTACAAAGTAACAGAAAACAAGAAGCAACACTGCCACTAATAAATATAGTTAATGGTATTAAATAAGGGAAATAAACCAAGAAATGTTTTCAGCAAGGTAAGCAGCAGTAACCATTTCCAAAATATCCATAAAAACTAGCTCAACCTGTAGGTTTGATCCACAATGTGCCAATTTGGTCAAGGGATAGACCCTCACACCTCCAGCTTTTCCCATTGGAATCTGTAAAGTCATCCAAAGTGGCCTTCTTGTTTGAAGTGCAGCTGTCAATAGGAAGCAGGGCTGCCCTTTTCAGTCTCTCCAGATGACAATAAATAATGTTCCAAAACACACCATGTGAGATGTGGGTAAAAAAGGCTGAAGTTGTGCACAAGTTAGACACCCTGGCTTGGGGAAGGGTGCGAGTTGCGGAACCCTTCCTGGGCAGATTGTGGTCTGACCAGATTATAAATATATAAATAGATAGATAAATAGATAAATAAATAAATAAAATATTTCCAAAATGGCCTGAAATTTATCCTCAATGGTATTCCCAAAATATAAAGAACATCTTCACAAAATCAA
Source organism: Varanus komodoensis (assembly GCF_004798865.1). NCBI lineage: Eukaryota > Metazoa > Chordata > Lepidosauria > Squamata > Varanidae > Varanus > Varanus komodoensis. The sequence continues at coordinate 16,971,264 of NW_025335550.1, read as the reverse complement.
CATTAAACAAACTCCAACACACACTTCAGTCCACGCATGTTTGCATCCTTCTGGACTGCTTCATCTGCACAAATGGCCACACTTCCATGGATGCTTGTGTTGGTGCAGACCTTGGGAGTGTTCTTCAACTTAAGGTCTTCTTTCGTGCATCCTTCCCCGACGTTCAAATTGTTCATTGATGGATAATTGAGAGGACCTCCAGAAGGTCAGGGAGCTGTACTGGAGACATGTCCAGGCTTGTGATGGCTTGGGTCTTTCCCAGATGTTCTCTTTGCACTTTTGGATCTTTTGATTTGGTATCAGGGTTCATTGTGGCACTGTATATTTCAACGTTACTAAGTGAGACATTTCAGGAGGGGAGGCAAGAGACTGGAAAAAAGCTATTTGCTTTCTAGAATGATGACACCAAGCATCTGAGCACCAAGTTGCATGGCAGTTCCATCCAGCTGGTCACATGTCCTCAGTGATACCAGGTCAAGCTGGAAGGGAGAAAAAAAGCAGTCAGGATTTCTCATTCATTCTGAAGTCATTACCACCTTTCAAGCTTCATTGCAGGGGTGGAAGCTTTCTAAAATGTTTATCTCCAAAATATTCACACTTCTGATTTCATTTCTTAGCATGTACCAAAGATAGAACATTTTCCAAAAATTCCATATAGTGGGATTTCAATCAAGTCACTACCTTGGGTGTCTGTTAGAGGAGATCTGGTTAAAAGAAGAAAATTATTTTCACCTACTAGTTGAGTCTGAATTGAGGTACTACTGACTCTTGCCCAGAAATAATCACAGAAAATATAAAATGCATGTTCACAATGTTTGACTTGTATGGAGTGAATTTTCCAGAGTAGAATTGAATAATCCATGTTCCCACATGGAAAAAGAGCTCCTGCCCTGATAAGCTTCTCCTTGCACATGATGTTCCTTTGGAAAGATTTGTGTCTCACCCTTTCAAAGTAATCTTGTGCATGCAAAACAGTGGAGAGGGGAATGGAGAGCACTACTGCCAATATTGGTGGATCTCTAAACCTTGTGCTACACATTCCAGAATACAGTGAAGAGGATCCATTCACATGCCATCCATGGGAAATGTGATCCCCAGTACTTTCTAGTGCAACACATTCAGCTGCAAGGTATAACAAATTAGAATGGCCACAAGTCATTGCAGGGTTTGTTGAGGAGCATTTAGAATTTGTGTATGAAGCCAGAAAAACTGAGTCCCACCAGACCTCCTCCTGACCTCTAATTCCAATGGTACATATTACTGGGAGGGGAGGACTGGCAGGGAGAGCTGTCTGTCTGTGAACCCATGAAACATAGAACAATGTGGCTTGGCTTGCATTTGACCAGGGAATGCTAAACTGGGTGATAATGTTGAGACTCTCCAGGGGTGAAGAAACTCCCACGCCACTAGATGAAGATTCAAGCCCTTGCCAGCACATTTTTCTTGAATGGAAGCTGGAAGTGAACTTTGTTCTGCAGAGAATAAGAAACAGCTGACAGGTACAGGAGTGAAACCAGGAAAGAAGGATTAGAACATGAACAACTTCTCAGTAGTGGTGGCTGCTTGACGTATCTGTAATTGTTCTCCATGTAAAGCACTATTTTTCCCCTGCTCCCTTCTGAAAGGCGTATTCTGAAAAGAATGCAAATACCTTGAGATTTGATGCTTTTGATGAGGCGGTCGGTCAAGCCCAAACGTTGCTGCACTCTCTTCTGCACAATTTTCCAGGCACACGTGGCATATTCCTTCCCCTCCAGGAAGCTGCTCAGCTGCTGGAAGTACCTCTTCACTGTGCGCCGGATGTTGTGTGTGTACCTCCCTGCGCTCAAGCACGACTCCAGCCTCTCGATTTCCTGGTCCAGCCCGTTCAGGAGGTCCCTCACGGAGGGCTCATCCCAGGCCAGCTCCGTCCGGTCTTGGCTGAA
>NW_025335550.1:16966456-16969239 GCF_004798865.1 Varanus komodoensis | reverse complement strand
ATTTCCCACCGTGTGCCCTCCAGTTGTGATGGACCACAACTCCCATCATTCCCAGCCACCTTAGCCATTTCCCATACTGGTCAGGAAAGATGGGAGTTGCAGATCAGCATCAGGCTGGGGAAGAATAAGCTACAGATTGTGGGATGGGTAAGGAAGGAACATACCGTGTGGCTGCTAAAAAGGAAAGGAAGAAAGTGACGATGTTTACTTGTAAATAGGGTCATGATGTACCCAGATTGCTTCCTGCCTGATGCATTTTTGTTATGCTCCGCAAATCTGAATTTCCTGTGCACATGTTTCAGACCTTTTCTAAACAGCACCCTCTACATTTTGTAAAGGGAAGAAATCTGCAGGGTAGAAGTACCCCGCATGCTTCCTGAAAAGAACAATGAAAAGCAGGCCAGACAGTGGATCCTTTAGCCAACAAGAACTTCCAAACAAGAGCAGGGCCAGTTTTGGGAGACGTCTTCAAAGGCCTGGTCTGCCACCCCCATTGCCCGGAGGTGATACTGCTCCTCATTCTCTTGTTCATCAAGGGCAGACTTTACCTGTTCAAAGACTGCTGCCAGCATCACAGAAGTGAAACTGAAACTAGGACACCTGAGAGCTCATGGGGCTCCTGGTATGGAAGGTCAGGAGGGTAAAAACACCACAAGAACAACGTGGAATTGTGAACATCACTTTGTAACAGATATTCTGTTGGGAAGAGTGGTGAAGGTTTGACTGGTAATGTGAACAGTGGTGTCCTGCATTACCTGGACTTAACAGCACGTATAAATAGATTTGTTGTCCACTGGAATTGAAATGCTCCTATCTGGAGGAATGCGAACTTCCTTTACAGAGCCATCATCAGCTGAACATCACTATGGAATTCATATCCCCTGGGGAGACTATCCATTTCTAATATATCAAATTTTTCGGTTACCTGGCACAGAGGGTCAAACAAACCGCAGCACCATTCATTCAGTGAGCCATTCTGTGAAGGTTTTTAGAGCGTGAGGACCAGCCATGGTGAACCATGAAACTATTGAGAAGACACACGCCATTCCTATATTTGTTTATTTGAAGGGAAGATGCATTCAATAGAGCAGTGCATAATTTCAAGTCAACTTCCATATAGTCAGCCCATACACTGATTGTGATCCCAAGACTCCTAGCTTTCACATTACCCAAATAATCCGTACTACTTAAATTCTTTGGAGTTACTTTTTTAATGTATTGGTTGTTTTATAAAAATGTGCCAATGAAAAGTTTAAATAACTAACATTAAATAAAACTAAGGACTAACGTTACTTCACCAGCTATGTAAATACCGGTTGAATGTTGCAAAGCATGCTTAATGCATTTATGGTCTTGTAAGAAGATCAGTAATAATGGTGGAAAAACTTAATGTGTCTGTTTTTCTGCAGAAGAGGATGTGCAGAAGTGGAAGATGTATTGAAGAACTTTCTGGCTAGACAGTTTCTTGGGACTTTCCGGTCTGTTCTTTCACTTTCTCTGTAGGTCTTCATCTTTGAGTAAGGCTTCATTACTATGTCTTGCTATTTTTAACATAGTGAAACAATTAAGTAACTGATGAAGTACAACAAGAAAGTGCAGATGTTTTGAGTAGCATATTGAAAGAATTCAACGTGACCTGGATGATTTGGGCACTTGTTTCAAGTTGCAATTTCATTCTGCTGATTTGTTGCATCATGGACAAAAAAATTAATCTAAAAGAGAAAAGAGACAAAGTCATGTGATTCTCTATTTAAGTTTAATAATATTTTTTAGATAAGGAAAATGAGGAAATTATTGGCATAATTTATTTATAGTGACCCACATATTTTCATCTCGTTCATGGATCACTGCCTTGTCGTGGCAAAGGGGCTTGTGTAGCACCAAGACGGACAGGTCATAGCAGAGAGCTCTGACAAAACGTGATCCACTGGAGAAGGAAATGGCAACCCACTCCAGTATCTTTGCCATGAAAACCCCATGGACAGTACCAAAAGGCAAAAAGATATGATGCCGGAAGTTGAGCCCCTCAGGTCGGAAGGTGTCCAATATGCTACTGGGGAAGAGCAGAGGGCTAGTACTAGTTGCGCCAGAAAGAATGAAGCGACTGGGTCAAAGCCGAAAGGACACTCAGTTGCAGATGTATCTGGTGGGGAAAGGAAGGTCCAATGCTGTAAAGATCTATACTCCATAGGAACCTGGAATGCAAGATCCATGAATCAAGGCAAGCTGGATGTGGTCAAACAAGAGATGACAAGACTGAACATCGACATCTTAGGAATCAGTGAACTAAAATGGACAGGAATGGGGGAATTTAATTCAGATGACCATCAGGTATACTACTGCGGGCAAGAATCCCTCAGAAGAAATGGAGTCGCCTTCATAGTCAATAAACGAGTAGGAAAAGCAGAACTGGGATACAATCTCCAAAATGACAGAATGATCTCAGTTCGAATCCAAGGCCAACCATTCAACATCACAATAGTCCCAGTCTATGCCCCAACCACTGGTGCTGAAGAGGCTGAAGTTGACCAGTTCTATGAAGGCCTACAGCACCTTCTAGAATTAACTCCAAAAAAAGATGTCCTTATCATCATGGGGGATTGGAATGCTAAAGCAGGAAGCCAAAAGATAACCGTAATAACAGGCAAGTTTGGCCTTGGAGTACAAAATGAAGCAGGGCACAGGATGGTAGAATTTTGTCAAGAGAATATGATGGTCATAGCAAACACTCTTTTCCAACAACCCAAGAGACGACTCTACACATGGACATCACCAGACGGACA